>NW_026734762.1:0-239266 GCF_949786415.1 Peromyscus eremicus
ACTGTTCGAGCCCATAGGAAACACAGTAGAGTAGAAGAGTGCCTTTTCTCAAAAGCAGAGTGTGTTTCTTGTAAGGCGAGCTAGCATTTGTTTCCCAGTTCTAAATGGCATTGAATCCCATGCAGTTTGTGGTCCTACGAGCAAGAGTTGTTTTCTGGTAAGGAAAGTCACTATTGTGCTCTCATTGCCATACACAGTGCAATTAGCACATGCGTCTATTCCCAGCAAGTACAGTGTATTGGACAGAAGAGGAGCTACAGTTCATGTCAGTTTCCTAAGCAGAGTTTAACTACATATGGTCCGTGTGTGTAGGAAGCACAGTTCTTTTGTTCTGAGCAAGCTCACAGTTTGGACCACAAAGGAAACACAGTAGAGAAGAAGAGTGCTCTTTTCTCTAAAGGAGAGTGTGTTTCTTGTAAGGCGAGCTAGCGTTTGTTTCCCAGTCATAAATGCAGCTGAATCACATGCAGTTTGTGGTCCTACGAGCAAGAGTTTTTTTATGGTAAGAATAGACACTATTGCGCTGCCATTGCCATACACAGGACAAATAGCACTGGCGTCTGTTCCCAGCAAGTACAGTGTATTGGACTGAAGAGGATCTACTGCAGTTGTCAGGTTCCTAAGCAGAATTGAACTAGATATGGCCGTGAGTGTAGGAAGCACAGTTCTTTTGTTCTGAGCAAGCTCACTGTTCGAGCCCATAGGAAACACAGTAGAGTAGAAGAGTGCTCTTTTCTCAAAAGCAGAGTGTGTTTTTTGTAAGGCAAGCTAGCGTTTGTTTCCCAGTCCTAAATGGAGTTGAATCACATGCAGTTTCTGGTCCTACGAGCAAGAGTTGTTTTCTGGTAAGGAAAGTCACTATTGCGCTTCCTTTGCCATACACAGTGCAAATAGCTATCGCGTCTTTTCCCAACAAGTGCAGTGTACCGGACTGAAGAGGATCTACTGTTCTTGTCAGGTTCCTATGCAGACTTGAACTAGATATGGCCCGTGTGTTTAGGAAGAACAGTTATTATGTTCTGAGCAAGCTCACTGTTCTGGTCCTATAGGAAAAACAGTAGAGTAGAAGAGTGCTCTTTTCTCTAAAGCAGAGTGTGTTTCTTGTAAGGCGAGCTAGCGTTTGTTTCCCAGTCCTAAATGGAGTTGAGTCACAGGCAGTTTTTGGTCCCACGAGCAAGAGTTGCTTTCTGGTAAGAAGAGTCACTATTGCGTTCCAAATGCCATACACAGTACAAATAGCACTGGCGTCTGTTCCCAGTAAGTACAGTGTATTGGACTGAAGAGGATCTACTGTTCTTGTCATGTTCCTAAGTAGAATTGAACTAGATATGGCCGTGTGTGTAGGAAGCACAGTTCTTTTGTTCTGAGCAAGCTCACTGTTCGGACCCCATAGGAAACACATTAGAGTAGAAGAGTGCTCTTTTCTCAAAAGCAGAGTATGTTTTTTGTAAGGCAAGCTAGCGTTTGTTTCCCAGTCCTAAATGGAGTTGAATCACATGCAGTTTCTGTTCCTACGAGCAAGAGTTGTTTTCTGGTAAGGAAAGTCACTATTGCGCTCTCATTGCCATACACAGTGCAAATAGCACATGCGTCTGTTCCCAGCAGGTACAGTGTATTGGACTGAAGAGGATCTACTGTTCTTGTCAGTTTTCTAAGCAGAGTTGAACTAGATATGGCCCGTGTATGTAGGAAGCACAGTTCTTTTGTTTTGAACAAGCTCACTTTTCGGACCCCATAGGAAACACAGTAGAGTAGAAGAGTGCTCTTTTCTCTAAAGCAGAGTGTGTTTCTTGTAAGGCGAGCTCGCGTTTGTTTCCCAGTCTTAAATGGAATTGAGTCACATGCAGTTTTTGGTCCTACGAGCAAGAGTTGTTTTCTGTTAAGAAGAGTCACTATTGTGCTCCAAATGCCATACACAGTGCAAATAGCACTCCCATCTGTTCCCAGCAAGTACAGTGTATTGGACTGAATAGGAGCTACTGTTTCTTGTCAGTTTCCTGAGCAGAGTTGAACTAGGTATGGTCCATGTGTGTAGGAAGCACAGTTCTTTTGTTCTAATCAAGCTTACTGTTTGGACCCCATAGGAAACACAGTAGAGTAGAAGAGTGTCTTTTCTCAAAAGCAGAGTGTGTTTCTTGTAAGGCGAGCTAGCATTTGTTTCCCAGTTCTAAATGGCATTGAATCACATGCAGTTTGTGGTCCTACGAGCAAGAGTTGTTTTCTGGTAAGGAAAGTCACTATTGTGCTCTCATTGCCATACACAGTGCAATTAGCACATGCGTCTATTCCCAGCAAGTACAGTGTATTGGACAGAAGAGGAGCTACAGTTCATGTCAGTTTCCTAAGCAGAGTTTAACTACATATGGTCCGTGTGTGTAGGAAGCACAGTTCTTTTGTTCTGAGCAAGCTCACTGTTTGGACCACAAAGGAAACACAGTAGAGAAGAAGAGTGCTCTTTTCTCTAAAGGAGAGTGTGTTTCTTGTAAGGCGAGCTAGCGTTTGTTTCCCAGTCATAAATGGAGCTGAATCACATGCAGTTTGTGGTCCTACGAGCAAGAGTTTTTTTATGATAAGAATAGTCACTATTGCGCTGCCATTGCCATACACTAGACAAACAGCACTGGCGTCTGTTCCCAGCAAGTACAGTGTATTGGACTGAAGAGGATCTACTGCAGTTGTCAGGTTCCTAAGCAGAATTGAAGTAGATATGGCCGTGTGTGTAGGAAGCACAGTTCTTTTGTTCTGAGCAAGCTCACTGTTCGAGCCCATAGGAAACACAGTAGAGTAGAATAGTGTCTTTTCTCAAAAGCAGAGTGTGTTTCTTGTAAGGCGAGCTAGCATTTGTTTCCCAGTTCTAAATGGCATTGAATCACATGCAGTTTGTGGTCCTACGAGCATGAGTTGTTTTCTGGTAAGGAAAGTCACTATTGTGCTCTCATTGCCATACACAGTGCAATTAGCACATGCGTCTATTCCCAGCAAGTACAGTGTATTGGACAGAAGAGGAGCTACAGTTCATGTCAGTTTCCTAAGCAGAGTTTAACTACATATGGTCCGTGTGTGTAGGAAGCACAGTTCTTTGGTTCTGAGCAAGCTCACTGTTCTGGTCCTATAGGAAACACAGTAGAGTAGAAGAGTGTCTTTTCTCAAAAGCAGAGTGTGTTTCTTGTAAGGAGAGCTAGCATTTGTTTCCCAGTTCTAAATGGCGTTGAATCACTTGCAGTTTGTGGTCCTACAGGCAAGAGTTGTTTTCTGGTAAGGAAAGTCACTATTGTGCTCTCATTGCCATACACAGTGCAAATAGCACATGCGTCTGTTCCCCGCAAGTACAGTGTATTGGACAGAAGAGGAGCTTCTGTTCTTGTCAGTTTCCTAAGCAGAGTTGAACTACATATGGTCCATGTTTGTAGGAAGCACAGTTCTTTTGTTCTGAGCAAGCTCACTGTTTGGACCCCATAGGAAACACAGTAGAGTAGAAGAGTGCTCTTTTCTCTAAAGCAGAGTGTGTTTCTTGTAAGGCGAGCTAGCGTTTGTTTCCCAGTCCTAAATGGAGTTGAATCACATGCAGTTTCTGGTCCTACGAGCAAGAGTTGTTTTCTGGTAAGGAAAGTCACTATTGTGCTCCCATTGCCATACACAGTGCAAATAGCACTCCCGTCTGTTCCCAGCAAGTACAGTGTATTGGACTGAAGAGGAGCTACTGTTCTTCTCAGTTTCCTAAGCAGAGTTGAACTAGATAAGGCCCGTGTGTGTAGGAAGCACAGTTAATATGTTATGAGCAAGCTCACTGTTCTGGCCCTATAGGAAACACAGTAGAGTAGAAGAGTGCTCTTTTCTCTAAAGCAGAGTGTGTTTCTTGTAAGGCGAGCTCACGTTTGTTTCCCAGTCTTAAATGGAGTTGAGTCACATGCACTTTTTGGTCCTACGAGCAAGAGTTGTTTTCTGGTAAGAAGAGTCACTATTGTGCTCCAAATGCCATACACAGTGCAAATAGCACTCCCGTCTGTTCCCAACAAGTACAGTGTATTGGACTGAATAGGAGCTACTGTTCTTGGCAGTTTCCTAAGCAGAGTTGAACTACATATGGTCCATGTTTGTAGGAAGCACATTTCTTTTGTTCTGATCAAGCTCACTGTTTGGACACCATAGGAAACACCATAGAGTAGAAGAGTGCTCTTTTCTCAAAAGCAGAGTTTGTTTCTTTTAAGGCGAGCTAGCATTTGTTTCCCAGTTCTAAATGGCGTTGAATCACATGCAGTTTCTGGTCCTACGAGCAAGAGTTGTTTTCTGGTAAGGAAAGTCACTATTGCGCTCTCATTGCCATACACAGTGCAAATAGCACATGCGTCTGTTCCCAGCAAGTACAGTGTATTGGACTGAAGAGGATCTACTGTTCTTGTCAGTTTCCTAAGCAGAGTTGAACTAGATATGGCCGGTGTGTGTAGGAAGCACAGTTCTTTTGTTCTGAACAAGCTCACTTTTCGGACCCCATAGGAAACACAGTAGAGTAGAAGAGTGCTCTCTTCTCAAAAGCAGAGTGTGTTTCATGTAAGGCAAGCTAGCATTTATTTCCTATTCCTAAATGGAGTTGAATCACATGCAGTTTCTGGTCCTATGAGCAAGAGTTGTTTTCTGGTAAGGAAAGTCACTATTGCGCTCCCATTGCCACACACAGTGCAAATAGCACTCGTGTCTGTTCCCAGCAAGTAAGGTGTATCGGACTGAAGAGGAGCTACTGTTCTTGTCAGTTTTCTAAGCAGAGTTGAACTAGATATGGCCCGTGTGTGGGAAGCACAGTTCTTTTGTTCTGAGCAAGCTCACTCTTCTGGCCCCATAGGAAACACAGTAGAGTAGAAGAGTGCTCTTTTCTATAAAGCAGAGTGTGTTTCTTGTAAGGCGAGCTAGCGTTTGTTTCCTAGTCATAAATGGAGTTGAATCACATGCAGTTTCTGGTCCTACAAGCAAGAGTTTTTTTATGGTAAGAATAGACACTATTGCGCTGCCATTGCCATACACAGGACAAATAGCACTGGCGTCTGTTCCCAGCAAGTACAGTGTATTGGACTGAAGAGGATCTACTGCAGTTGTCAGGTTCCTAAGCAGAATTGAACTAGATATGGCCGTGTGTGTAGGAAGTACAGTTCTTTTGTTCTGAGCAAGCTCACTGTTCGAGCCCATAGGAAACACAGTAGAGTAGAAGAGTGCTCTTTTCTCAAAAGCAGAGTGTGTTTTTTGTAAGGCAAGCTAGCGTTTGTTTCCCAGTCCTAAATGGAGTTGAATCACATGCAGTTTCTGGTCCTACGAGCAAGAGTTGTTTTCTGGTAAGGAAAGTCACTATTGCGCTTCCTTTGCCATAGACAGTGCAAATAGCTATCGCGTCTTTTCCCAACAAGTGCAGTTTACCGGACTGAAGAGGATCTACTGTTCTTGTCAGGTTCCTATGAAGACTTGAACTAGATATGGCCCGTGTGTTTAGGAAGCACAGTTATTATGTTCTGAGCAAGCTCACTGTTCTGGTCTTATAGGAAACACAGTAGAGTAGAAGAGTGCTCTTTTCTCTAAAGCAGAGTGTGATTCTTGTAAGGCGAGCTAGCGTTTGTTTCCCAGTCCTAAATGGAGTTGAGTCACAGGCAGTTTTTGGTCCCACGAGCAAGAGTTGTTTTCTGGTAAGAAGAGTCACTATTGCGTTCCAAATGCCATACACAGTACAAATAGCACTGGCGTCTGTTCCCAGTAAGCACAGTGTATTGGACTGAAGAGGATCTACTGTTCTTGTCATGTTCCTAAATAGAATTGAACTAGATATGGCCGTGTGTGTAGGAAGCACAGTTCTTTTGTTCTGAGCAAGCTCACTGTTCGGACCCCATAGGAAACACATTAGAGTAGAAGAGTGCTCTTTTCTCAAAAGCAGAGTATGTTTTTTGTAAGGCAAGATAGTGTTTGTTTCCCAGTCCTAAATGGAGTTGAATCACATGCAGTTTCTGGTCCTACGAGCAAGAGTTGTTTTCTGGTAAGGAAAGTCACTATTGTGCTCTCATTGCCATACACAGTGCAAATAGCACATGCGTCTGTTCCCAGCAGTACAGTGTATTGGACTGAAGAGGATCTACTGTTCTTGTCAGTTTTCTAAGCAGAGTTGAACTAGATATGACCCGTGTATGTAGGAAGCACAGTTCTTTTGTTTTGAACAAGCTCACTTTTCGGACCCCATAGGAAACACTGTAGAGTAGAAGAGTGCTCTTTTCTCTAAAGCATAGTGTGTTTCTTGTAAGGCGAGCTCGCGTTTGTTTCCCAGTCTTAAATGGAGTTGAGTCACATGCAGTTTTTGGTCCTACGAGCAAGAGTTGTTTTCTGTTAAGAAGAGTCACTATTGTGCTCCAAATGCCATACACAGTGCAAATAGCACTCCCATCTGTTCCCAGCAAGTACAGTGTATTGGACTGAATAGGAGCTACTCTTTCTTGTCAGTTTCCTGAGCAGAGTTGAACTAGATATGGTCCATGTGTGTAGGAAGCACAGTTCTTTTGTTCTAAGCAAGCTTACTGTTTGGACCCCATAGGAAACACCGTAGAGTAGAAGAGTGCTCTTTTCTCTAAAGCAGAGTGTGTTTCTTGTAAGGCGAGCTAGCGTTTGTTTCCCAGTCCTAAATGGAGTTGAATCCCATGCAGTTTCTGGTCCTACGAGCAAGAGTTTTTTTATGGTAAGAATAGTCACTATTGCGCTGCCATTGCCATACACAGGACAAATAGCACTGGCGTCTGTTCCCAGCAAGTACAGTATATTGGACTATAGAGGATCTACTGTTCTTGTCAGTTTCCTAAGCAGAGTTGAACTAGATATGGCCCGTGTGTGTAGGAGGCACAGTTCTTTTGTTCTGAACAAGCTCACTTTTCGGACCCCATAGGAAAAACAGTAAAGTAGAAGACTGCTCTTTTCTCAAAAGCAGAGTGTGTTTCATGTAAGGCGAGCTAGCATTTATTTCCTATTCCTAAATGGAGTTGAATCACATGCAGTTTCTGGTCCTATGAGCAAGAGTTGTTTTCTGGTAAGGAAAGTCACTATTGCACTCCCATTGCCACACACAGCGCAAATAGCACTCGTGTCTATTCCCAGCAAGTAAGGTGTATCGGACTGAAGAGGAGCTACTGTTCTTGTCAGTTTTCTAAGCAGAGTTGAACTAGATATGGCCCGTGTTTGGGAAGCACAGATCTTTTGTTCTGAGCAAGCTCACTCTTCTGGCCCTATAGGAAACACAGTAGAGTAGAAGAGTGCTCTTTTCTCTAAAGCAGAGTGTGTTTCTTGTAAGGCGAGCTAGCGTTTGTTACCCAGTCATAAATGGAGTTGAATCACATGCAGTTTCTGGTCCTACGAGCAAGAGTTTTTTTATGGTAAGAATAGTCACTATTGCGCTGCCATTGCCATACACAGGACAAATAGCACTGGCGTCTGTTCCCAGCAAGTACAGTGTATTGGACTGAAGAGGATCTACAGCAGTTGTCAGGTTCCTAAGCAGAATTGAACTAGATATGGCCGTGTGTGTAGGAAGCACAGTTCTTTTGTTCTGAGCAAGCTCACTGTTTGAGCCCATAGGAAACACAGTAGAGTAGAAGAGTGCTCTTTTCTCTAAAGCAGAGTGTGTTTCTTGTAAGGCGAGCTCGCGTTTGTTTCCCAGTCTTAAATGGAGTTGTGTCACATGCAGTTTTTGGTGCTACGAGCAAGAGTTGTTTTCTGGTAAGAAGAGTCACTATTGTGCTCCAAATGCCATTCACAGTGCAAATAGCACTCCCATCTGTTCCCAGCAATTACAGTGTATTGGACTGAATAGGAGCTACTGTTTCTTGTCAGTTTCCTAAGCAGAGTTGAACTAGATATGGTCCATGTGTGTAGGAAGCACATTTCTTTTGTTCTGATCAAGCTCACTGTTTGGACCCCATAGGAAACACCGTAGGGTAGAAGAGTGCTCTTTTCTCAAAAGCAGAGTGTGTTTCTTTTAAGGTGAGCTAGCATTTGTTTCCCAGTTCTAAATGGCGTTGAATCACATGCAGTTTCTGGTCCTATGAGCAAGAGTTGTTTTCTGGTGAGGAAAGTCACTTTTGCGCTCCCATTGCCATACACAGTGCAAATAGCACTCGTGTCTGTTATCAGCAAGTAAGGTGTATCGGACTGAAGAGGAGCTACTGTTCTTGTCAGTTTCCTAAGCAGAGTTGATGTAGATATGGCCCGTGTGTTGGAAGCACAGTTCTTTGGTTCTGAGCAAGCTCACTGTTCTGGTCCTATAGGAAACACAGTAGAGTAGAAGAGTGTCTTTTCTCAAAAGCAGAGTGTGTTTCTTGTAAGGAGAGCTAGCATTTGTTTCCCAGTTCTAAATGGCGTTGAATCACTTTTAGTTTGTGGTCCTACAGGCAAGAGTTGTTTTCTGGTAAGGAAAGTCACTATTGTGCTCTCATTGCCATACACAGTGCAAATAGCACATGCGTCTGTTCCCCGCAAGTACAGTGTATTGGACAGAAGAGGAGCTTCTGTTCTTGTCAGTTTCCTAAGCAGAGTTGAACTACATATGGTCCATGTTTGTAGGAATTACAGTTCTTTTGTTCTGAGCAAGCTCACTGTTTGGACCCCATAGGAAACACAGTAGAGTAGAAGAGTGCTCTTTTCTCTAAAGCAGAGTGTGTTTCTTGTAAGGCGAGCTAGCGTTTGTTTCCCAGTCCTAAATGGAGTTGAATCACATGCAGTTTCTGGTCCTACGAGCAAGAGTTGTTTTCTGGTAAGGAAAGTCACTATTGTGCTCCCATTGCCATACACAGTGCAAATAGCACTCCCGTCTGTTCCCAGCAAGTACAGTGTATTGGACTGAAGAGGAGCTACTGTTCTTCTCAGTTTCCTAAGCAGAGTTGAACTAGATAAGGCCTGTGTGTGTAGGAAGCACAGTTAATATGTTATGAGCAAGCTCACTGTTCTGGCCCTATAGGAAACACAGTAGAGTAGAAGAGTGCTCTTTTCTCTAAAGCAGAGTGTGTTTCTTGTAAGGCGAGCTCGCGTTTGTTTCCCAGTCCTAAATGGAGTTGAGTCACAGGCAGTTTTTGGTCCTACGAGCAAGAGTTGTTTTCTGGTAAGAAGAGTCACTATTGCGCTCCAAATGCCATACACAGTACAAATAGCACTGGCGTCTGTTCCCAGTAAGTACAGTGTATTGGACTGAAGAGGATCTACTGTTCTTGTCAGGTTCCTAAGTAGAATTGAACTAGATATGGCCGTGTGTGTAGGAAGCACACTTCTTTTGTTCTGAACAAGCTCACTGTTCAGACCCCATAGGAAACATATTAGAGTAGAAGAGTGCTCTTTTCTCAAAAGCAGAGTGTGTGTTTTGTAAGGCAAGCTAGCGTTTGTTTCCCAGTCTTAAATGGAGTTGAATCACATGCAGTTTCTGGTCCTACCAGCAAGAGTTGTTTTCTGGTAAGGAAAGTCACTATTGCGCTCTCATTGCCATACACAGTGCAAATAGCACATGCGTCTGTTCCCAGCAGGTGCAGTGTATTGGACTGAAGAGGATCTACTCTTCTTGTCAGTTTTCTAAGCAGAGTTGAACTAGATATGGCCCGTGTATGTAGGAAGCACAGTTCTTTTGTTTTGAACAAGCTCACTTTTCGGACCCCATAGGAAACACAGTAGAGTAGAAGAGTGCTCTTTTCTCTAAAGCAGAGTGTGTTTCTTGTAAGGCGAGCTCGTGTTTGTTTCCCAGTCTTAAATGGAGTTGAATCACATGCAGTTTTTGTTCCTACGAGCAAGAGTTGTTTTCTGTTAAGAAGAGTCACTATTGTGCTCCAAATGCCATACACAGTGCAAATAGCACTCCCATCTGTTCCCAGCAAGTACAGTGTATTGGACTGAATAGGAGCTACTGTTTCTTGTCAGTTTCCTAAGCAGAGTTTAACTACATATGATCCGTGTGTGTAGGAAGCACAGTTCTTTTGTTCTGAGCAAGCTCACTGTTTGGACCCCAAAGGAAACACAGTAGAGAAGAAGAGTGCTCTTTTCTCTAAAGGAGAGTGTGTTTCTTGTAAGGCGAGCTAGCGTTTGTTTCCCAGTCCTAAATGGATTTGAATCACATGCAGTTTCTGGTCCTACGAGCAAGAGTTGTTTTCTGGTAAGGAAAGTCACTGTTGTGCTCCCATTGCCATACACAGTGCAAATAGCACTCCCGTCTTTTCCCAGCAAGCACAGTGTAATGGACTGAAGAGGAGCTACTGTTCTTGTCAGTTTCCTAAGCAGAGTTGAACTAGATGAGGCCACTGTGTGTAGGAAGCACAGTTATCATGTTCTGAGCAAGCTCACAGTTGTGGCCCTATAGGAAACACAGTAGAGTAGAAGAGTGCTCTTTTCTCTAAAGCAGAGTGTGTTTCTTGTAAGGCGAGCTCGCGTTTGTTTCCCAGTCCTAAATGGAGTTGAGTCACAGGAAGTTTTTGGTCCTACAAGCAAGAGTTGTTTTCTGGTAAGAAGAGTCACTATTGTGCTCCAAATGCCATACACAGTGCAAATAGCACTCCCATCTGTTCCCAGGAAGTACAGTGTATTGGACTGAATAGGAGCTACTGTTTCTTGTCAGTTTCCTAAGCAGAGTTGAACTAGATATGGTCCATGTGTGTAGGAAGCACATTTCTTTTGTTCTGAGCAAGCTCACTTTTCGGACCCCATAGGAAACACATTAGAGTAGAAGAGTGCTCTTTTCTCAAAAGCAGAGTGTGTTTTTTGTAAGGCAAGCTAGCGTTTGTTTCCCAGTCCTAAATGGAGTTGAATCACATGCAGTTTCTGGTCCTACGAGCAAGAGTTGTTTTCTGGTAAGGAAAGTCACTATTGCGCTCTCATTGCCATACACAGTGCAAATAGCACTCCCATCTGTTCCCAGCAGGTACAGTGTATTGGACTGAAGAGGATCTACTGTTCTTGTCAGTTTCCTAAGCAGAGTTGAACTAGATATGTCCCGTGTGTGTAGGAAGCACAGTTCTTTTGTTTTGAACAAGCTCACTGTTCTGGTCCTATAGGAAACACAGTAGAATAGAAGAGTGCTCTTTTCTCTAAAGCAGAGTGTGTTTCATGTAAGGCAAGCTAGCATTTATTTCCTATTCCTAAATGGAGTTGAATCACATGCATTTTCTGGCCCTTCAGCAAGAGTTGTTTTCTGGTAAGGAAAGTCACTATTGCGCTCCCATTACCACACACAGTGCAAATAGCACTCCTGTCTGTTCCCAACAAGTATGGTGTATCGGACTGAAGAGGATCTACTGTTCTTTTCAGTTTCCTAAGCAGAGTTGAACTAGATATGGCCCATGTGTGGGAAGCACAGTTCTTTTGTTCTGAGCAATCTCACTGTTCTGGCCCTATAGGAAACACAGTAGAGTAGAAGAGTGCTCTTTTCTCTAAAGCAGAGTGTGTTCCTTGTAAGGCGAGCTAGCGTTTGTTTCCCAGTCCTAAATGGAGTTGAATCCCATGCAGTTTCTGGTCCTACGAGCAAGAGTTTTTTTATGGTAAGAATAGTAACTATTGCGCTGCCATTGCCATACACAGGACAAATAGCACTGGCGTCTGTTCCCAGCAAGTACAGTGTATTGGACTGAAGAGGATATACTGTTCTTGTCAGTTTCCTAAGCAGAGTTGAACTAGATATGGCCCGTGTGTGTAGGAGGCACAGTTCTTTTGTTCTGAACAAGCTCACTTTTCGGACCCCATAGGAAACACAGTAAAGTAGAAGACTGCTCTTTTCTCAAAAGCAGAGTGTGTTTCATGTAAGGCGAGCTAGCATTTATTTCCTATTCCTAAATGGAGTTGAATCACATGCAGTTTCTGTTCCTATGAGCAAGAGTTGTTTTCTGGTAAGGAAAGTCACTATTGCGCTCCCATTGCCACACACAGCGCAAATAGCACTCGTGTCTGTTCCCAGCAAGTAAGGTGTATCGGACTGAAGAGGAGCTACTGTTCTTGTCAGTTTTCTAAGCAGAGTTGAACTAGATATGGCCCGTGTTTGGGAAGCACAGTTCTTTTGTTCTGAGCAAGCTCACTGTTCTGGCCCTATAGGAAACACAGTAGAGTAGAAGAGTGCTCTTTTCTCTAAAGCAGAGTGTGTTTCTTGTAAGGCGAGCTAGCGTTTGTTTCCCAGTCATAAATGGAGTTGAATCCCATGCAGTTTCTGTTCCTACGAGCAAGAGTTTTTTTATGTTAAGAATAGTCACTATTGCGCTGCCATTGCCATACACAGGACAAATAGCACTGGCGTCTCTTCCCAGCAAGTACAGTGTATTGGACTGAAGAGGATCTACTGCTCTTGTCAGGTTCCTAAGCAGAATTGAACGAGATATGGCCGTGTGTGTAGGAAGCAAAGTTCTTTTGTTCTGAGCAAGCTCACTGTTCGAGCCCATAGGAAACACAGTAGAGTAGAAGAGTGCTCTTTTCTCAAAAGCAGAGTGTGTTTTTTGTAAGGCAAGCTAGCGTTTGTTTCCCAGTCCTAAATGGAGTTGAATCACATGCAGTTTCTGGTCCTATGAGCAACAGATGTTTTCTGGTAAGGAAAGTCACTATTGCGCTCCCTTTGATATACACAGTGCAAATAGCTATCGCGTCTTTTCCCAACAAGTACAGTGTACCGGACTGAAGAGGATCTACTGTTCTTGTCAGGTTCCTAAGCAGACTTGAACTAGATATGGCCCGTGTGTTTAGGAAGCACAGTTATTATGTGTGAGCAAGCTCACTGTTCTGGTCCTATAGGAAACACAGTAGAGTAGAAGAGTGCTCTTTTCTCTAAAGCAGAGTGTGTTTCTTGTAAGGCGAGCTCGCGTTTGTTTCCCAGTCTTAAATGGAGTTGAGTCACATGCAGTTTTTGGTCCTACGAGCAAGAGTTGTTTTCTCGTAAGAGGAGTCACTATTGTGCTCCAAATGCCATACACAGTGCAAATAGCACTCCCATCTGTTCCCAGCAAGTACAGTGTATTGGACTGAATAGGAGCTACTGTTTCTTGTCAGTTTCCTAAGCAGAGTTGAACTAGATATGGTCCATGTGTGTAGGAAGCACAGTTCTTTTGTTCTGAGCAAGCTTACTGTTTGGACCCCATAGGAAACACCGTAGAGTAGAAGAGTGTCTTTTGTCAAAAGCAGAGTGTGTTTCTTGTAAGGCGAGCTAGCATTTGTTTCCCAGTTCTAAATGGCATTGAATCACATGCAGTTTGTGGTCCTACGAGCAAGAGTTGTTTTCTGGTAAGGAAAGTCACTATTGTGCTCTCATTGCCATACACAGTGCAAATAGCACATGCGTCTATTCCCAGCAAGTACAGTGTATTGGACAGAAGAGGAGCTACAGTTCATGTCAGTTTCCTAAGCAGAGTTTAACTACATAGGGTCCGTGTGTGTAGGAAGCACGGTTCTTTTGTTCTGAGCAAGCTCACTGTTTGGACCCCATAGAAAACACAGTAGAGAAGAAGAGTGCTCTTTTCTCTAAAGCAGAGTGTGATTCTTGTAAGGCGAGCTAGCGTTTGTTTCCCAGTCCTAAATGGAGTTGAGTCACAGGCAGTTTTTGGTCCCACGAGCAAGAGTTGTTTTCTGGTAAGAAGAGTCACTATTGCGTTCCAAATGCCATACACAGTACAAATAGCACTGGCGTCTGTTCCCAGTAAGCACAGTGTATTGGACTGAAGAGGATCTACTGTTCTTGTCATGTTCCTAAATAGAATTGAACTAGATATGGCCGTGTGTGTAGGAAGCACAGTTCTTTTGTTCTGAGCAAGCTCACTGTTCGGACCCCATAGGAAACACATTAGAGTAGAAGAGTGCTCTTTTCTCAAAAGCAGAGTATGTTTTTTGTAAGGCAAGATAGTGTTTGTTTCCCAGTCCTAAATGGAGTTGAATCACATGCAGTTTCTGGTCCTACGAGCAAGAGTTGTTTTCTGGTAAGGAAAGTCACTATTGTGCTCTCATTGCCATACACAGTGCAAATAGCACATGCGTCTGTTCCCAGCAGTACAGTGTATTGGACTGAAGAGGATCTACTGTTCTTGTCAGTTTTCTAAGCAGAGTTGAACTAGATATGACCCGTGTATGTAGGAAGCACAGTTCTTTTGTTTTGAACAAGCTCACTTTTCGGACCCCATAGGAAACACTGTAGAGTAGAAGAGTGCTCTTTTCTCTAAAGCATAGTGTGTTTCTTGTAAGGCGAGCTCGCGTTTGTTTCCCAGTCTTAAATGGAGTTGAGTCACATGCAGTTTTTGGTCCTACGAGCAAGAGTTGTTTTCTGTTAAGAAGAGTCACTATTGTGCTCCAAATGCCATACACAGTGCAAATAGCACTCCCATCTGTTCCCAGCAAGTACAGTGTATTGGACTGAATAGGAGCTACTCTTTCTTGTCAGTTTCCTGAGCAGAGTTGAACTAGATATGGTCCATGTGTGTAGGAAGCACAGTTCTTTTGTTCTAAGCAAGCTTACTGTTTGGACCCCATAGGAAACACCGTAGAGTAGAAGAGTGCTCTTTTCTCTAAAGCAGAGTGTGTTTCTTGTAAGGCGAGCTAGCGTTTGTTTCCCAGTCCTAAATGGAGTTGAATCCCATGCAGTTTCTGGTCCTACGAGCAAGAGTTTTTTTATGGTAAGAATAGTCACTATTGCGCTGCCATTGCCATACACAGGACAAATAGCACTGGCGTCTGTTCCCAGCAAGTACAGTATATTGGACTATAGAGGATCTACTGTTCTTGTCAGTTTCCTAAGCAGAGTTGAACTAGATATGGCCCGTGTGTGTAGGAGGCACAGTTCTTTTGTTCTGAACAAGCTCACTTTTCGGACCCCATAGGAAAAACAGTAAAGTAGAAGACTGCTCTTTTCTCAAAAGCAGAGTGTGTTTCATGTAAGGCGAGCTAGCATTTATTTCCTATTCCTAAATGGAGTTGAATCACATGCAGTTTCTGGTCCTATGAGCAAGAGTTGTTTTCTGGTAAGGAAAGTCACTATTGCACTCCCATTGCCACACACAGCGCAAATAGCACTCGTGTCTATTCCCAGCAAGTAAGGTGTATCGGACTGAAGAGGAGCTACTGTTCTTGTCAGTTTTCTAAGCAGAGTTGAACTAGATATGGCCCGTGTTTGGGAAGCACAGATCTTTTGTTCTGAGCAAGCTCACTCTTCTGGCCCTATAGGAAACACAGTAGAGTAGAAGAGTGCTCTTTTCTCTAAAGCAGAGTGTGTTTCTTGTAAGGCGAGCTAGCGTTTGTTACCCAGTCATAAATGGAGTTGAATCACATGCAGTTTCTGGTCCTACGAGCAAGAGTTTTTTTATGGTAAGAATAGTCACTATTGCGCTGCCATTGCCATACACAGGACAAATAGCACTGGCGTCTGTTCCCAGCAAGTACAGTGTATTGGACTGAAGAGGATCTACAGCAGTTGTCAGGTTCCTAAGCAGAATTGAACTAGATATGGCCGTGTGTGTAGGAAGCACAGTTCTTTTGTTCTGAGCAAGCTCACTGTTTGAGCCCATAGGAAACACAGTAGAGTAGAAGAGTGCTCTTTTCTCTAAAGCAGAGTGTGTTTCTTGTAAGGCGAGCTCGCGTTTGTTTCCCAGTCTTAAATGGAGTTGTGTCACATGCAGTTTTTGGTGCTACGAGCAAGAGTTGTTTTCTGGTAAGAAGAGTCACTATTGTGCTCCAAATGCCATTCACAGTGCAAATAGCACTCCCATCTGTTCCCAGCAATTACAGTGTATTGGACTGAATAGGAGCTACTGTTTCTTGTCAGTTTCCTAAGCAGAGTTGAACTAGATATGGTCCATGTGTGTAGGAAGCACATTTCTTTTGTTCTGATCAAGCTCACTGTTTGGACCCCATAGGAAACACCGTAGGGTAGAAGAGTGCTCTTTTCTCAAAAGCAGAGTGTGTTTCTTTTAAGGTGAGCTAGCATTTGTTTCCCAGTTCTAAATGGCGTTGAATCACATGCAGTTTCTGGTCCTATGAGCAAGAGTTGTTTTCTGGTGAGGAAAGTCACTTTTGCGCTCCCATTGCCATACACAGTGCAAATAGCACTCGTGTCTGTTATCAGCAAGTAAGGTGTATCGGACTGAAGAGGAGCTACTGTTCTTGTCAGTTTCCTAAGCAGAGTTGATGTAGATATGGCCCGTGTGTTGGAAGCACAGTTCTTTGGTTCTGAGCAAGCTCACTGTTCTGGTCCTATAGGAAACACAGTAGAGTAGAAGAGTGTCTTTTCTCAAAAGCAGAGTGTGTTTCTTGTAAGGAGAGCTAGCATTTGTTTCCCAGTTCTAAATGGCGTTGAATCACTTTTAGTTTGTGGTCCTACAGGCAAGAGTTGTTTTCTGGTAAGGAAAGTCACTATTGTGCTCTCATTGCCATACACAGTGCAAATAGCACATGCGTCTGTTCCCCGCAAGTACAGTGTATTGGACAGAAGAGGAGCTTCTGTTCTTGTCAGTTTCCTAAGCAGAGTTGAACTACATATGGTCCATGTTTGTAGGAATTACAGTTCTTTTGTTCTGAGCAAGCTCACTGTTTGGACCCCATAGGAAACACAGTAGAGTAGAAGAGTGCTCTTTTCTCTAAAGCAGAGTGTGTTTCTTGTAAGGCGAGCTAGCGTTTGTTTCCCAGTCCTAAATGGAGTTGAATCACATGCAGTTTCTGGTCCTACGAGCAAGAGTTGTTTTCTGGTAAGGAAAGTCACTATTGTGCTCCCATTGCCATACACAGTGCAAATAGCACTCCCGTCTGTTCCCAGCAAGTACAGTGTATTGGACTGAAGAGGAGCTACTGTTCTTCTCAGTTTCCTAAGCAGAGTTGAACTAGATAAGGCCTGTGTGTGTAGGAAGCACAGTTAATATGTTATGAGCAAGCTCACTGTTCTGGCCCTATAGGAAACACAGTAGAGTAGAAGAGTGCTCTTTTCTCTAAAGCAGAGTGTGTTTCTTGTAAGGCGAGCTCGCGTTTGTTTCCCAGTCCTAAATGGAGTTGAGTCACAGGCAGTTTTTGGTCCTACGAGCAAGAGTTGTTTTCTGGTAAGAAGAGTCACTATTGCGCTCCAAATGCCATACACAGTACAAATAGCACTGGCGTCTGTTCCCAGTAAGTACAGTGTATTGGACTGAAGAGGATCTACTGTTCTTGTCAGGTTCCTAAGTAGAATTGAACTAGATATGGCCGTGTGTGTAGGAAGCACACTTCTTTTGTTCTGAACAAGCTCACTGTTCAGACCCCATAGGAAACATATTAGAGTAGAAGAGTGCTCTTTTCTCAAAAGCAGAGTGTGTGTTTTGTAAGGCAAGCTAGCGTTTGTTTCCCAGTCTTAAATGGAGTTGAATCACATGCAGTTTCTGGTCCTACCAGCAAGAGTTGTTTTCTGGTAAGGAAAGTCACTATTGCGCTCTCATTGCCATACACAGTGCAAATAGCACATGCGTCTGTTCCCAGCAGGTGCAGTGTATTGGACTGAAGAGGATCTACTCTTCTTGTCAGTTTTCTAAGCAGAGTTGAACTAGATATGGCCCGTGTATGTAGGAAGCACAGTTCTTTTGTTTTGAACAAGCTCACTTTTCGGACCCCATAGGAAACACAGTAGAGTAGAAGAGTGCTCTTTTCTCTAAAGCAGAGTGTGTTTCTTGTAAGGCGAGCTCGTGTTTGTTTCCCAGTCTTAAATGGAGTTGAATCACATGCAGTTTTTGTTCCTACGAGCAAGAGTTGTTTTCTGTTAAGAAGAGTCACTATTGTGCTCCAAATGCCATACACAGTGCAAATAGCACTCCCATCTGTTCCCAGCAAGTACAGTGTATTGGACTGAATAGGAGCTACTGTTTCTTGTCAGTTTCCTAAGCAGAGTTTAACTACATATGATCCGTGTGTGTAGGAAGCACAGTTCTTTTGTTCTGAGCAAGCTCACTGTTTGGACCCCAAAGGAAACACAGTAGAGAAGAAGAGTGCTCTTTTCTCTAAAGGAGAGTGTGTTTCTTGTAAGGCGAGCTAGCGTTTGTTTCCCAGTCCTAAATGGATTTGAATCACATGCAGTTTCTGGTCCTACGAGCAAGAGTTGTTTTCTGGTAAGGAAAGTCACTGTTGTGCTCCCATTGCCATACACAGTGCAAATAGCACTCCCGTCTTTTCCCAGCAAGCACAGTGTAATGGACTGAAGAGGAGCTACTGTTCTTGTCAGTTTCCTAAGCAGAGTTGAACTAGATGAGGCCACTGTGTGTAGGAAGCACAGTTATCATGTTCTGAGCAAGCTCACAGTTGTGGCCCTATAGGAAACACAGTAGAGTAGAAGAGTGCTCTTTTCTCTAAAGCAGAGTGTGTTTCTTGTAAGGCGAGCTCGCGTTTGTTTCCCAGTCCTAAATGGAGTTGAGTCACAGGAAGTTTTTGGTCCTACAAGCAAGAGTTGTTTTCTGGTAAGAAGAGTCACTATTGTGCTCCAAATGCCATACACAGTGCAAATAGCACTCCCATCTGTTCCCAGGAAGTACAGTGTATTGGACTGAATAGGAGCTACTGTTTCTTGTCAGTTTCCTAAGCAGAGTTGAACTAGATATGGTCCATGTGTGTAGGAAGCACATTTCTTTTGTTCTGAGCAAGCTCACTTTTCGGACCCCATAGGAAACACATTAGAGTAGAAGAGTGCTCTTTTCTCAAAAGCAGAGTGTGTTTTTTGTAAGGCAAGCTAGCGTTTGTTTCCCAGTCCTAAATGGAGTTGAATCACATGCAGTTTCTGGTCCTACGAGCAAGAGTTGTTTTCTGGTAAGGAAAGTCACTATTGCGCTCTCATTGCCATACACAGTGCAAATAGCACTCCCATCTGTTCCCAGCAGGTACAGTGTATTGGACTGAAGAGGATCTACTGTTCTTGTCAGTTTCCTAAGCAGAGTTGAACTAGATATGTCCCGTGTGTGTAGGAAGCACAGTTCTTTTGTTTTGAACAAGCTCACTGTTCTGGTCCTATAGGAAACACAGTAGAATAGAAGAGTGCTCTTTTCTCTAAAGCAGAGTGTGTTTCATGTAAGGCAAGCTAGCATTTATTTCCTATTCCTAAATGGAGTTGAATCACATGCATTTTCTGGCCCTTCAGCAAGAGTTGTTTTCTGGTAAGGAAAGTCACTATTGCGCTCCCATTACCACACACAGTGCAAATAGCACTCCTGTCTGTTCCCAACAAGTATGGTGTATCGGACTGAAGAGGATCTACTGTTCTTTTCAGTTTCCTAAGCAGAGTTGAACTAGATATGGCCCATGTGTGGGAAGCACAGTTCTTTTGTTCTGAGCAATCTCACTGTTCTGGCCCTATAGGAAACACAGTAGAGTAGAAGAGTGCTCTTTTCTCTAAAGCAGAGTGTGTTCCTTGTAAGGCGAGCTAGCGTTTGTTTCCCAGTCCTAAATGGAGTTGAATCCCATGCAGTTTCTGGTCCTACGAGCAAGAGTTTTTTTATGGTAAGAATAGTAACTATTGCGCTGCCATTGCCATACACAGGACAAATAGCACTGGCGTCTGTTCCCAGCAAGTACAGTGTATTGGACTGAAGAGGATATACTGTTCTTGTCAGTTTCCTAAGCAGAGTTGAACTAGATATGGCCCGTGTGTGTAGGAGGCACAGTTCTTTTGTTCTGAACAAGCTCACTTTTCGGACCCCATAGGAAACACAGTAAAGTAGAAGACTGCTCTTTTCTCAAAAGCAGAGTGTGTTTCATGTAAGGCGAGCTAGCATTTATTTCCTATTCCTAAATGGAGTTGAATCACATGCAGTTTCTGTTCCTATGAGCAAGAGTTGTTTTCTGGTAAGGAAAGTCACTATTGCGCTCCCATTGCCACACACAGCGCAAATAGCACTCGTGTCTGTTCCCAGCAAGTAAGGTGTATCGGACTGAAGAGGAGCTACTGTTCTTGTCAGTTTTCTAAGCAGAGTTGAACTAGATATGGCCCGTGTTTGGGAAGCACAGTTCTTTTGTTCTGAGCAAGCTCACTGTTCTGGCCCTATAGGAAACACAGTAGAGTAGAAGAGTGCTCTTTTCTCTAAAGCAGAGTGTGTTTCTTGTAAGGCGAGCTAGCGTTTGTTTCCCAGTCATAAATGGAGTTGAATCCCATGCAGTTTCTGTTCCTACGAGCAAGAGTTTTTTTATGTTAAGAATAGTCACTATTGCGCTGCCATTGCCATACACAGGACAAATAGCACTGGCGTCTCTTCCCAGCAAGTACAGTGTATTGGACTGAAGAGGATCTACTGCTCTTGTCAGGTTCCTAAGCAGAATTGAACGAGATATGGCCGTGTGTGTAGGAAGCAAAGTTCTTTTGTTCTGAGCAAGCTCACTGTTCGAGCCCATAGGAAACACAGTAGAGTAGAAGAGTGCTCTTTTCTCAAAAGCAGAGTGTGTTTTTTGTAAGGCAAGCTAGCGTTTGTTTCCCAGTCCTAAATGGAGTTGAATCACATGCAGTTTCTGGTCCTATGAGCAACAGATGTTTTCTGGTAAGGAAAGTCACTATTGCGCTCCCTTTGATATACACAGTGCAAATAGCTATCGCGTCTTTTCCCAACAAGTACAGTGTACCGGACTGAAGAGGATCTACTGTTCTTGTCAGGTTCCTAAGCAGACTTGAACTAGATATGGCCCGTGTGTTTAGGAAGCACAGTTATTATGTGTGAGCAAGCTCACTGTTCTGGTCCTATAGGAAACACAGTAGAGTAGAAGAGTGCTCTTTTCTCTAAAGCAGAGTGTGTTTCTTGTAAGGCGAGCTCGCGTTTGTTTCCCAGTCTTAAATGGAGTTGAGTCACATGCAGTTTTTGGTCCTACGAGCAAGAGTTGTTTTCTCGTAAGAGGAGTCACTATTGTGCTCCAAATGCCATACACAGTGCAAATAGCACTCCCATCTGTTCCCAGCAAGTACAGTGTATTGGACTGAATAGGAGCTACTGTTTCTTGTCAGTTTCCTAAGCAGAGTTGAACTAGATATGGTCCATGTGTGTAGGAAGCACAGTTCTTTTGTTCTGAGCAAGCTTACTGTTTGGACCCCATAGGAAACACCGTAGAGTAGAAGAGTGTCTTTTGTCAAAAGCAGAGTGTGTTTCTTGTAAGGCGAGCTAGCATTTGTTTCCCAGTTCTAAATGGCATTGAATCACATGCAGTTTGTGGTCCTACGAGCAAGAGTTGTTTTCTGGTAAGGAAAGTCACTATTGTGCTCTCATTGCCATACACAGTGCAAATAGCACATGCGTCTATTCCCAGCAAGTACAGTGTATTGGACAGAAGAGGAGCTACAGTTCATGTCAGTTTCCTAAGCAGAGTTTAACTACATAGGGTCCGTGTGTGTAGGAAGCACGGTTCTTTTGTTCTGAGCAAGCTCACTGTTTGGACCCCATAGAAAACACAGTAGAGAAGAAGAGTGCTCTTTTCTCTAAAGCAGAGTGTGTTTCTTGTAAGGCGAGCTAGCGTTTGTTTCCCAGTCCTAAATGGAGTTGAATCACATGCAGTTTGTGGTCCTACGAGCAAGAGTTGTTTTCTGGTAAGGAAAGTCACTATTGCGCTCCCATTGCCATACACAGTGCAAATAGCACTCCCGTCTGTTCCCAGCAAGTACAGTGTATTGGACTGAAGAGGAGCTACTGTTCTTCTTAGTTTCCTAGCAGATTTGAACTAGATAAGGCCAGTGTGTGTAGGAAGCACAGTTATTATGTTCTGAGCAAGCTCACAGTTTTGGCCCTATAGGAAACACAGTAGAGTAGAAGAGTGCTCTTTTCTCTAAAGCAGAGTGTGTTTCTTGTAAGTCGAGCTCGCGTTTGTTTCCCAGTCCTAAATGGAGTTGAGTCACAAGCAGTTTTTGTTCCTACGAGCAAGAGTTGTTTTCTGGTAAGAAGAGTCACTATTGTGCTCCGAATGCCATACACAGTGCAAATAGCACTGGCGTCTGTTCCCAGTAAGTACAGTGTATTGGACTGAATAGGAGCTACTGTTCTTGTCAGTTTCCTAAGCAGAGTTGAACTAGATATGGTCCATGTGTGTAGGAAGCACATTTCTTTTGTTCTGAGCAAGCTCACTGTTTGGACCCCATAGCAAACACCGTAGAGTCGAAGAGTGCTCTTTTCTCAAAAGCAGAGTGTGTTTCTTGTAAGGCAAGCTAGCATTTGTTTTCCAGTTCTAAATGGCGTTGAATCACATACAATTTCTGGTCCTATGAGCAAGAGTTGTTTTCTGGTAAGGAAAGTCACTATTGTGCTCTCATTGCCATACACAGTGCAAATAGCACATGCGTCTGTTCCCAGCAAGTACAGTGTATTGGACTGAAGAGGATCTACTGTTCTTGTCAGTTTCCTAAGCAGAGTTGAACTAGATATGGTCCATGTGTGTAGGAAGCACATTTCTTTTGTTCTGAGCAAGCTCACTTTTCGGACCCCATAGGAAACACATTAGAGTAGAAGAGTGCTCTTTTCTCAAAAGCAGAGTGTGTTTTTTGTAAGGCAAGCTAGCGTTTGTTTCCCAGTCCTAAATGGAGTTGAATCACATGCAGTTTCTGGTCCTACGAGCAAGAGTTGTTTTCTGGTAAGGAAAGTCACTATTGCGCTCTCATTGCCATACACAGTGCAAATAGCACTCCCATCTGTTCCCAGCAGGTACAGTGTATTGGACTGAAGAGGATCTACTGTTCTTGTCAGTTTCCTAAGCAGAGTTGAACTAGATATGTCCCGTGTGTGTAGGAAGCACAGTTCTTTTTTTTTGAACAAGCTCACTGTTCTGGTCCTATAGGAAACACAGTAGAATAGAAGAGTGCTCTTTTCTCTAAAGCAGAGTGTGTTTCATGTAAGGCAAGCTAGCATTTATTTCCTATTCCTAAATGGAGTTGAATCACATGCATTTTCTGGCCCTTCAGCAAGAGTTGTTTTCTGGTAAGGAAAGTCACTATTGCACTCCCATTACCACACACAGTGCAAATAGCACTCCTGTCTGTTCCCAACAAGTATGGTGTATCGGACTGAAGAGGATCTACTGTTCTTTTCAGTTTCCTAAGCAGAGTTGAACTAGATATGGCCCATGTGTGGGAAGCACAGTTCTTTTGTTCTGAGCAATCTCACTGTTCTGGCCCTATAGGAAACACAGTAGAGTAGAAGAGTGCTCTTTTCTCTAAAGCAGAGTGTGTTTCTTGTAAGGCGAGCTAGCGTTTGTTTCCCAGTCCTAAATGGAGTTGAATCCCATGCAGTTTCTGGTCCTACGAGCAAGAGTTTTTTTATGGTAAGAATAGTAACTATTGCGCTGCCATTGCCATACACAGGACAAATAGCACTGGCGTCTGTTCCCAGCAAGTACAGTGTATTGGACTGAAGAGGATATACTGTTCTTGTCAGTTTCCTAAGCAGAGTTGAACTAGATATGGCCCGTGTGTGTAGGAGGCACAGTTCTTTTGTTCTGAGCAAGCTCACTTTTCGGACCCCATAGGAAACACTGTAAAGTAGAAGACTGCTCTTTTCTCAAAAGCAGAGTGTGTTTCATGTAAGGCGAGCTAGCATTTATTTCCTATTCCTAAATGGAGTTGAATCACATGCAGTTTCTGTTCCTATGAGCAAGAGTTGTTTTCTGGTAAGGAAAGTCACTATTGCGCTCCCATTGCCACACACAGCGCAAATAGCACTCGTGTCTGTTCCCAGCAAGTAAGGTGTATCGGACTGAAGAGGAGCTACTGTTCTTGTCAGTTTTCTAAGCAGAGTTGAACTAGATATGGCCCGTGTTTGGGAAGCACAGTTCTTTTGTTCTGAGCAAGCTCACTGTTCTGGCCCTATAGGAAACACAGTAGAGTAGAAGAGTGCTCTTTTCTCTAAAGCAGAGTGTGTTTCTTGTAAGGCGAGCTAGCGTTTGTTTCCCAGTCATAAATGGAGTTGAATCCCATGCAGTTTCTGTTCCTACGAGCAAGAGTTTTTTTATGTTAAGAATAGTCACTATTGCGCTGCCATTGCCATACACAGGACAAATAGCACTGGCGTCTCTTCCCAGCAAGTACAGTGTATTGGACTGAAGAGGATCTACTGCTCTTGTCAGGTTCCTAAGCAGAATTGAACGAGATATGGCCGTGTGTGTAGGAAGCAAAGTTCTTTTGTTCTGAGCAAGCTCACTGTTCGAGCCCATAGGAAACACAGTAGAGTAGAAGAGTGCTCTTTTCTCAAAAGCAGAGTGTGTTTTTTGTAAGGCAAGCTAGCGTTTGTTTCCCAGTCCTAAATGGAGTTGAATCACATGCAGTTTCTGGTCCTATGAGCAACAGATGTTTTCTGGTAAGGAAAGTCACTATTGCGCTCCCTTTGATATACACAGTGCAAATAGCTATCGCGTCTTTTCCCAACAAGTACAGTGTACCGGACTGAAGAGGATCTACTGTTCTTGTCAGGTTCCTAAGCAGACTTGAACTAGATATGGCCCGTGTGTTTAGGAAGCACAGTTATTATGTGTGAGCAAGCTCACTGTTCTGGTCCTATAGGAAACACAGTAGAGTAGAAGAGTGCTCTTTTCTCTAAAGCAGAGTGTGTTTCTTGTAAGGCGAGCTCGCGTTTGTTTCCCAGTCTTAAATGGAGTTGAGTCACATGCAGTTTTTGGTCCTACGAGCAAGAGTTGTTTTCTCGTAAGAGGAGTCACTATTGTGCTCCAAATGCCATACACAGTGCAAATAGCACTCCCATCTGTTCCCAGCAAGTACAGTGTATTGGACTGAATAGGAGCTACTGTTTCTTGTCAGTTTCCTAAGCAGAGTTGAACTAGATATGGTCCATGTGTGTAGGAAGCACAGTTCTTTTGTTCTGAGCAAGCTTACTGTTTGGACCCCATAGGAAACACCGTAGAGTAGAAGAGTGTCTTTTGTCAAAAGCAGAGTGTGTTTCTTGTAAGGCGAGCTAGCATTTGTTTCCCAGTTCTAAATGGCATTGAATCACATGCAGTTTGTGGTCCTACGAGCAAGAGTTGTTTTCTGGTAAGGAAAGTCACTATTGTGCTCTCATTGCCATACACAGTGCAAATAGCACATGCGTCTATTCCCAGCAAGTACAGTGTATTGGACAGAAGAGGAGCTACAGTTCATGTCAGTTTCCTAAGCAGAGTTTAACTACATAGGGTCCGTGTGTGTAGGAAGCACGGTTCTTTTGTTCTGAGCAAGCTCACTGTTTGGACCCCATAGAAAACACAGTAGAGAAGAAGAGTGCTCTTTTCTCTAAAGCAGAGTGTGTTTCTTGTAAGGCGAGCTAGCGTTTGTTTCCCAGTCCTAAATGGAGTTGAATCACATGCAGTTTGTGGTCCTACGAGCAAGAGTTGTTTTCTGGTAAGGAAAGTCACTATTGCGCTCCCATTGCCATACACAGTGCAAATAGCACTCCCGTCTGTTCCCAGCAAGTACAGTGTATTGGACTGAAGAGGAGCTACTGTTCTTCTTAGTTTCCTAGCAGATTTGAACTAGATAAGGCCAGTGTGTGTAGGAAGCACAGTTATTATGTTCTGAGCAAGCTCACAGTTTTGGCCCTATAGGAAACACAGTAGAGTAGAAGAGTGCTCTTTTCTCTAAAGCAGAGTGTGTTTCTTGTAAGTCGAGCTCGCGTTTGTTTCCCAGTCCTAAATGGAGTTGAGTCACAAGCAGTTTTTGTTCCTACGAGCAAGAGTTGTTTTCTGGTAAGAAGAGTCACTATTGTGCTCCGAATGCCATACACAGTGCAAATAGCACTGGCGTCTGTTCCCAGTAAGTACAGTGTATTGGACTGAATAGGAGCTACTGTTCTTGTCAGTTTCCTAAGCAGAGTTGAACTAGATATGGTCCATGTGTGTAGGAAGCACATTTCTTTTGTTCTGAGCAAGCTCACTGTTTGGACCCCATAGCAAACACCGTAGAGTCGAAGAGTGCTCTTTTCTCAAAAGCAGAGTGTGTTTCTTGTAAGGCAAGCTAGCATTTGTTTTCCAGTTCTAAATGGCGTTGAATCACATACAATTTCTGGTCCTATGAGCAAGAGTTGTTTTCTGGTAAGGAAAGTCACTATTGTGCTCTCATTGCCATACACAGTGCAAATAGCACATGCGTCTGTTCCCAGCAAGTACAGTGTATTGGACTGAAGAGGATCTACTGTTCTTGTCAGTTTCCTAAGCAGAGTTGAACTAGATATGGTCCATGTGTGTAGGAAGCACATTTCTTTTGTTCTGAGCAAGCTCACTTTTCGGACCCCATAGGAAACACATTAGAGTAGAAGAGTGCTCTTTTCTCAAAAGCAGAGTGTGTTTTTTGTAAGGCAAGCTAGCGTTTGTTTCCCAGTCCTAAATGGAGTTGAATCACATGCAGTTTCTGGTCCTACGAGCAAGAGTTGTTTTCTGGTAAGGAAAGTCACTATTGCGCTCTCATTGCCATACACAGTGCAAATAGCACTCCCATCTGTTCCCAGCAGGTACAGTGTATTGGACTGAAGAGGATCTACTGTTCTTGTCAGTTTCCTAAGCAGAGTTGAACTAGATATGTCCCGTGTGTGTAGGAAGCACAGTTCTTTTTTTTTGAACAAGCTCACTGTTCTGGTCCTATAGGAAACACAGTAGAATAGAAGAGTGCTCTTTTCTCTAAAGCAGAGTGTGTTTCATGTAAGGCAAGCTAGCATTTATTTCCTATTCCTAAATGGAGTTGAATCACATGCATTTTCTGGCCCTTCAGCAAGAGTTGTTTTCTGGTAAGGAAAGTCACTATTGCACTCCCATTACCACACACAGTGCAAATAGCACTCCTGTCTGTTCCCAACAAGTATGGTGTATCGGACTGAAGAGGATCTACTGTTCTTTTCAGTTTCCTAAGCAGAGTTGAACTAGATATGGCCCATGTGTGGGAAGCACAGTTCTTTTGTTCTGAGCAATCTCACTGTTCTGGCCCTATAGGAAACACAGTAGAGTAGAAGAGTGCTCTTTTCTCTAAAGCAGAGTGTGTTTCTTGTAAGGCGAGCTAGCGTTTGTTTCCCAGTCCTAAATGGAGTTGAATCCCATGCAGTTTCTGGTCCTACGAGCAAGAGTTTTTTTATGGTAAGAATAGTAACTATTGCGCTGCCATTGCCATACACAGGACAAATAGCACTGGCGTCTGTTCCCAGCAAGTACAGTGTATTGGACTGAAGAGGATATACTGTTCTTGTCAGTTTCCTAAGCAGAGTTGAACTAGATATGGCCCGTGTGTGTAGGAGGCACAGTTCTTTTGTTCTGAGCAAGCTCACTTTTCGGACCCCATAGGAAACACTGTAAAGTAGAAGACTGCTCTTTTCTCAAAAGCAGAGTGTGTTTCATGTAAGGCGAGCTAGCATTTATTTCCTATTCCTAAATGGAGTTGAATCACATGCAGTTTCTGTTCCTATGAGCAAGAGTTGTTTTCTGGTAAGGAAAGTCACTATTGCGCTCCCATTGCCACACACAGCGCAAATAGCACTCGTGTCTGTTCCCAGCAAGTAAGGTGTATCGGACTGAAGAGGAGCTACTGTTCTTGTCAGTTTTCTAAGCAGAGTTGAACTAGATATGGCCCGTGTTTGGGAAGCACAGTTCTTTTGTTCTGAGCAAGCTCACTGTTCTGGCCCTATAGGAAACACAGTAGAGTAGAAGAGTGCTCTTTTCTCTAAAGCAGAGTGTGTTTCTTGTAAGGCGAGCTAGCGTTTGTTTCCCAGTCATAAATGGAGTTGAATCCCATGCAGTTTCTGTTCCTACGAGCAAGAGTTTTTTTATGTTAAGAATAGTCACTATTGCGCTGCCATTGCCATACACAGGACAAATAGCACTGGCGTCTCTTCCCAGCAAGTACAGTGTATTGGACTGAAGAGGATCTACTGCTCTTGTCAGGTTCCTAAGCAGAATTGAACGAGATATGGCCGTGTGTGTAGGAAGCAAAGTTCTTTTGTTCTGAGCAAGCTCACTGTTCGAGCCCATAGGAAACACAGTAGAGTAGAAGAGTGCTCTTTTCTCAAAAGCAGAGTGTGTTTTTTGTAAGGCAAGCTAGCGTTTGTTTCCCAGTCCTAAATGGAGTTGAATCACATGCAGTTTCTGGTCCTATGAGCAACAGATGTTTTCTGGTAAGGAAAGTCACTATTGCGCTCCCTTTGATATACACAGTGCAAATAGCTATCGCGTCTTTTCCCAACAAGTACAGTGTACCGGACTGAAGAGGATCTACTGTTCTTGTCAGGTTCCTAAGCAGACTTGAACTAGATATGGCCCGTGTGTTTAGGAAGCACAGTTATTATGTGTGAGCAAGCTCACTGTTCTGGTCCTATAGGAAACACAGTAGAGTAGAAGAGTGCTCTTTTCTCTAAAGCAGAGTGTGTTTCTTGTAAGGCGAGCTCGCGTTTGTTTCCCAGTCTTAAATGGAGTTGAGTCACATGCAGTTTTTGGTCCTACGAGCAAGAGTTGTTTTCTCGTAAGAGGAGTCACTATTGTGCTCCAAATGCCATACACAGTGCAAATAGCACTCCCATCTGTTCCCAGCAAGTACAGTGTATTGGACTGAATAGGAGCTACTGTTTCTTGTCAGTTTCCTAAGCAGAGTTGAACTAGATATGGTCCATGTGTGTAGGAAGCACAGTTCTTTTGTTCTGAGCAAGCTTACTGTTTGGACCCCATAGGAAACACCGTAGAGTAGAAGAGTGTCTTTTGTCAAAAGCAGAGTGTGTTTCTTGTAAGGCGAGCTAGCATTTGTTTCCCAGTTCTAAATGGCATTGAATCACATGCAGTTTGTGGTCCTACGAGCAAGAGTTGTTTTCTGGTAAGGAAAGTCACTATTGTGCTCTCATTGCCATACACAGTGCAAATAGCACATGCGTCTATTCCCAGCAAGTACAGTGTATTGGACAGAAGAGGAGCTACAGTTCATGTCAGTTTCCTAAGCAGAGTTTAACTACATAGGGTCCGTGTGTGTAGGAAGCACGGTTCTTTTGTTCTGAGCAAGCTCACTGTTTGGACCCCATAGAAAACACAGTAGAGAAGAAGAGTGCTCTTTTCTCTAAAGCAGAGTGTGTTTCTTGTAAGGCGAGCTAGCGTTTGTTTCCCAGTCCTAAATGGAGTTGAATCACATGCAGTTTGTGGTCCTACGAGCAAGAGTTGTTTTCTGGTAAGGAAAGTCACTATTGCGCTCCCATTGCCATACACAGTGCAAATAGCACTCCCGTCTGTTCCCAGCAAGTACAGTGTATTGGACTGAAGAGGAGCTACTGTTCTTCTTAGTTTCCTAGCAGATTTGAACTAGATAAGGCCAGTGTGTGTAGGAAGCACAGTTATTATGTTCTGAGCAAGCTCACAGTTTTGGCCCTATAGGAAACACAGTAGAGTAGAAGAGTGCTCTTTTCTCTAAAGCAGAGTGTGTTTCTTGTAAGTCGAGCTCGCGTTTGTTTCCCAGTCCTAAATGGAGTTGAGTCACAAGCAGTTTTTGTTCCTACGAGCAAGAGTTGTTTTCTGGTAAGAAGAGTCACTATTGTGCTCCGAATGCCATACACAGTGCAAATAGCACTGGCGTCTGTTCCCAGTAAGTACAGTGTATTGGACTGAATAGGAGCTACTGTTCTTGTCAGTTTCCTAAGCAGAGTTGAACTAGATATGGTCCATGTGTGTAGGAAGCACATTTCTTTTGTTCTGAGCAAGCTCACTGTTTGGACCCCATAGGAAACACCGTAGAGTCGAAGAGTGCTCTTTTCTCAAAAGCAGAGTGTGTTTCTTGTAAGGCAAGCTAGCATTTGTTTTCCAGTTCTAAATGGCGTTGAATCACATACAATTTCTGGTCCTATGAGCAAGAGTTGTTTTCTGGTAAGGAAAGTCACTATTGTGCTCTCATTGCCATACACAGTGCAAATAGCACATGCGTCTGTTCCCAGCAAGTACAGTGTATTGGACTGAAGAGGATCTACTGTTCTTGTCAGTTTCCTAAGCAGAGTTGAACTAGATTTGGCCTGTGTGTGTAGGAAGCACAGTTCTTTTGTTCTGAACAAGCTCCCTTTTCGGACCCCATAGGAAACACAGTAGAGTAGAAGACGGCTCTTTTCTCAAAAGCAGAGTGTGTTTCATGTAAGGCAAGCTAGCGTTTGTTTCCCAGTCCTAAATGGAGTTGAATCACATGTAGTTTCTGGTCCTATGAGCAAGAGTTGTTTTCCCGTAAGGAAAGTCACTATTGTACTCCCTTTGCCATACACAGTGCAAATAGCAATCACGTCTTTTCCCAACAAGTACAGTGTACCGGACTGAAGAGGATATACTGTTCTTGTCAGGTTCCTAAGCAGACTTGAACTAGATATGGCCCGTGTTTTTAGGAAGCACAGTTATTATGTTCTGAGCAAGCTCACTGTTCTGGCCCTATAGGAAACACAGTAGAGTAGAAGAGTGCTCTTTTCTCAAAAGCAGAGTGTGTTTCTTGTAAGATGAGCTAGCGTTTGTTTCCCAGTCCTAAATGGAGTTGAATCCCATGCAGTTTCTGGTCCTACGAGCAAGAGTTTTTTTATGGTAAGAATAGTCACTATTGCGCTGCCATTGCCATACACAGGACAAATAGCACTGGCGTCTGTTCCCAGCAAGTACAGTGTATTGGACTGAAGAGGATCTACTGCTCTTGTCAGGTTCCTAAGCAGAATTGAACTAGATATGGCCGTGTGTGTAGGAAGCAAAGTTCTTTTGTTCTGAGCAAGCTCACTGTTCGAGCTCATAGGAAACACAGTAGAGTAGAAGAGTGCTCTTTTCTCAAAAGCAGAGTGTGTTTTTTGTAAGGCAAGCTAGCGTTTGTTTCCCAGTCCTAAATGGAGTTGAATCACATGCAGTTTCTGGTCCTACGAGCAAGAGTTGTTTTCTGGTAAGGAAAGTCACTATTGCGCTCCCTTTGCCATACACAGTGCAAATAGCTATCGCAACTTTTCCCAACAAGTACAGTGTACCGGACTGAATAGGATCTACTGTTCTTGTCAGGTTCCTAAGGAGACTTGAACTACATATGGCCCGTGTGTTTAGGAAGCACAGTTATTATGTTCTGAACAAGCTCACTGTTCTGGTCCTATAGGAAACACAGTAGAGTAGAAGAGTGCTCTTTTCTCTAAAGCAGAGTGTGTTTCTTGTAAGGCGAGCTCGCGTTTGTTTCCCAGTCTTAAATGGAGTTGAGTCACATGCAGTTTTTGGTCCTACGAGCAAGAGATGTTTTCTGGTAAGAAGAGTCACTATTGTGCTCCAAATGCCATACACAGTGCAAATAGCACTCCCATCTGTTCCCAGCAAGTACAGTGTATTGGACTGAATAGGAGCTACTGTTTCTTGTCAGTTTCCTAAGCAGAGTTGAACTAGATATGGTCCATGTGTGTAGGAAGCACAGTTCTTTTGTTCTGAGCAAGCTCACTGTTTGGACCCCATAGGAAACACCGTAGAGTAGAAGAGTGTCTTTTGTCAAAAGCAGAGTGTGTTTCTTGTAAGGCGAGCTAGCATTTGTTTCCCAGTTCTAAATGGCATTGAATCACATGCAGTTTGTGGTCCTACGAGCAAGAGTTTTTTTCTGGTAAGGAAAGTCACTATTGTGCTCTCATTGCCATACACAGTGCAAATAGCACATGCGTCTATTACCAGCAAGTACAGTGTATTGGACAGAAGAGGAGCTACAGTTCATGTCAGTTTCCTAAGCAGAGTTTAACTACATATGGTCCGTGTGTGTAGGAAGCACAGTTCTTTTGTTCTGTGCAAGCTCACTGTTTGGACCCCATAGGAAACACAGAAGAGAAGAAGATTGCTCTTTTCTCTAAAGCAGAGTGTGTTTCTTGTAAGGCCAGCTAGCGTTTGTTTCCCAGTCCTAAATGGAGTTGAATCACATGCAGTTTTTGGTCCTACGAGCAAGAGTTGTTTTCTGGTAAGGAAAGTCACTATTGTGCTCCCATTGCCATAAACAGTGCAAATAGCACTCCCGTCTGTTCCCAGCAAGTACAGTGTATTGGACTGAATAGGAGCTACTGTTCTTCTTAGTTTCCTAAGCAGAGTTGAACTAGATAAGGCCAGTGTGTGTAGGAAGCACAGTTATTATGTTCTGAGCAAGCTCACAGTTCTGGCCCTATAGGAAACACAGTAGAGTAGAAGAGTGCTCTTTTCTCTAAAGCAGAGTGTGTTTCTTCTAAGGCGAGCTTGCGTTTGTTTCCCAGTCCTAAATGGAGTTGAGTCACAGGCAGTTTTTGGTCCTACGAGCAAGAGTTGTTTTCTGGTAAGAAGAGACACTATTGCGCTCCAAATGCCATACACAGTGCAAATAGCACTGGCGTCTGTTCCCAGTAAGTACAGTGTATTGGACTGAATAGGAGCTACTGTTCTTGTCAGTTTCCTAAGCAGAGTTGAACTAGATATGGTCCATGTGTGTAGGAAGCACATTTCTTTTGTTCTGAGCAAGCTCACTGTTTGGACCCCATAGGAAACACCATAGAGTAGAAGAGTGCTCTTTTCTCAAAAGCAGAGTGTGTTTCATGTAAGGCGAGCTAGAATTTGTTTCCCAGTTCTAAATGGCGTTGAATCACATGCAGTTTCTGGTCCTACGAGCAAGAGTTGTTTTCTGGTAAGGAAAGACACTATTGTGCTCTCATTGTCATACACAGTGCAAATAGCACATGCGTCTGATCCCAGCAAGTACAGTGTATTGGACTGAAGAGGATCTACTGTTCTTGTCAGTTTCCTAAGCAGAGTTGAATTAGATATGGCCCGTGTGTGTAGGAAGCACAGTTCTTTTGTTCTGAACAAGATCACTTTTCGGACCCCATAGGAAACACAGTAGAGTAGAAGACTGCTCTTTTCTCAAAAGCTGAGTGTGTTTCATGTAAGGCGAACTAGCATTTATTTCCTATTCCTAAATGGAGTTGAATCACATGCAATTTCTGGTCCTATGAGCAAGAGTTGTTTTGTGGTATGAAGAGTCACAATTGTGCTCCCATTGTCATACACAGTGCAAATATCACTCACGTTTTTTCCCAGCAAGTACAATGTATTTGACTGAAGAGGAGCTACTGTTCTTGTCAGTTTCCTAAGCAGAGTTGAAGTAGTTATGGCCCGGGTGTAGGAAGCACAGTTCTTTTGTTCTGGGCAAGTTCTCTGTTTGGACCCCATAGGAAACACAGTAGAGTAGAAGAGTGCTCTTTTCTCAAAAGTAGAGTGTGTTTCTTGTAAGGCGAGCTAGCGTTTGTTTCCCAGTCCTAAATGGAGTTGAATCCCATGCAGTTTCTGGTCCTAAGAGCAAGAGTTGTTTTCTGGTAAGAAGAGTCACTATTGTACTCCCATTGCCGTACACAGTGCAAATAGCACTCGCGTCTGTTCACAGCAAGTACAGTGTATTGGACTGAAGAGGAGCTACTGTTCTCGTCAGTTTCCTAAGCAGAGTTGAACTAGATATGGCCCGTGTGTAGGAAGCACAGTTCTTTTCTTCTGAGCAAGCTCACTGTTTGGACCCCATAGGAAACACAGTAGAGTAGACGTGTGCCCTATTCTCAAAAGCAGAGTGTGTTTCTTGTAAGGCTAGCTAGCGTTTGTTTCCCAATCCTAAATGGAGTTGAATCACATGCAGTTTCTGGTCCTACGAGCAAGAGTTGTTTTGTGGTAAGAAGAGTCACTATTGCGCACACATTTTCATACACAGGGCAAATAACACTCGCGTCTGTTTCCAGCAAGTACAGTGTATTGGACTGAAGAGGAGCTACTGTTCTTGTCAGTTTCCTAAGCAGAGTTGAACTAGATATGACCCGTGTGTGTAGGAAGCACAGTTCTTTTGTTCTGAGCAAGCTCACTGTTTGGACCCCATAGGAAACACAGTAGAGTAGATGTGTGCCCTATTCTCAAAAGCAGAGTGTGTTTCTTGTAAGGCTAGCTAGCGTTTGTTTCCCAATCCTAAATGGAGTTGAATCACATGCAGTTTCTGGTCCTATGAGCAAGAGTTGTTTTGTGGTAAGAAGAGTCACTATTGCGCTCCCATTTTCATACACAGGGCAAATAGCACTGGTGTCTGTTCCCAGCATGTGCAGTGTATTGAACTAAAGAGGATCTACTGTTCTTGTCAGGATCCTAAGCAGAGTTGAAGTAGATATGGCCCATGTGTGTAGGAAGCACAGTTCTTTTGTAGTCAGCAAGCTCACTGTTCTGGCCCTATAGGAAACACAGTGGAGTAGAAGAGTGCTGTTTTCTCCAAAGCAGAGTGTGTTTCTTGTAAGGCGAGCTAGCGTTTGTTTCCAAGTTCTAAATGGAGTTGAATGACATGCAGTTTTTGGTCCTACACGCAAGAGTTGTTTTCTGGTAAGAAGAGTAACTATTGCGCTCCCATTGCTGTACACAGTGCAAATAGCACTCGAGTATGTGCCCATCAAGTGCAGTGTATTGGACTGAAGAGGAGCTGCTGTTCTCGTCAGTTTTCTAAGCAGAGTTGAACTAGATATGGTCCGTGTGTGTAGGAAGCACAGTTCTTTTCTTCTGAGCAAGCTCACTGTTCTGACCCTATAGGAACCACAGTAGAGTAGAAGAGTGCTCTTTTCTCAAAAACAAAGTGAGTTTCTTCTAAGGCGAGCTAGCGTTTGTTTCTCAGTACTAAATGGAGTTGAATCAAATGAAGTTTTTGGTCCTACGAGCAAGAGTTGTTTTCTGGTAAGAAGAGTCAGTATTGCGCTCCCATTGCCATACACAGTACATATAGCACTCGCGTATGTTTAACGCAAGTACAGTGTATTGGTCTGAAGAAGAGCTACTGTTCTTGTCAGTTTCCTAAGCAGAGTTGAACTAGATATGGCCCGTGTGTAGGAAGCACAATTCTTTAGTTCTGAGCAAGCTCACTTTTCGAACCCCATAGGAAACAAGGTAGAGTAGAAGTGTGCTCTTTTCACAAAAGCAGAGTGTGTTTCTTGTAAGGCGAACTAGCGTTTGTTTCCCATTCCTCAATGGAGTTCAAATACACATGCAGTTTCTGGTCCTACGAGCAAGAGTTGTTTTCTGGTTAGAAGAGTCACTATTGCGCTCCCATTGCCATTCACAGTGCAAATAGCCCTCGCGTCTGTTCCCAGCAAGTACAGTGTATTGGACTGAAGAGGAGATACTGTTCTTGTCAGTTTACTAAGCAGAATTGAACTAGATATCGCCGTGTGTAGGAAGCACAGTTCTTTTGTTCTGAGCAAGCTCACTGTTCTGGCGCTATAGAAAACACAGCAGAGTAGAAGAGTGCAGTTTTCTCAAAAGCAGAGTGTGTTTCTTGTAGGGCGAGCTAGAGTGTTTTTCCAAGTCCTAAATGGAGTTGAATCATATGCAGTTTTTGGTCCTACATGCAAGAGTTGTTTTCTGGTAAGGAAAGTCACTATTGCGCTCCCTTTGCCATACACAGTGCAAATAGCACTCGCGTATTGTCCTAGCAAGTACAGTGTATTGGACTAAAGAACAACTACTGTTCTCATCAGTTTCCTAAGCAGAGATGAACTGGATATGGCCCGTGTGTATAGGAAGCACAGTTCTTTCTTCTGAGCAAGCTCACTGTTCTGGCCCTATAGGAAACACAGTAGAGTAGAAGAGTGCTCTTTTCTCAAAAGCAGAGTGTGTTTCTTGTAAGGCATGTTAGCGTTTGTTTCCCAGTCCTAAATGGAGTTGAATCACATGCAGTTTCTGGTCCTACGAGCAAGAGTTGTTTTCTGGTAAGAAGAGTCACTATTGTGCTTCCATTGCCATATACAGTGCAAATAGCACTCGCGTCTGTTCCCAGCAAGTACAGTGTATTGGACTGAAGAGGATCTACTGTTCTTGTCAGTTTCCTAAGCAGAGTTGAACTAGATATGGCCTGGGTGTAGGAAGCACAGTTCTTTTGTTCTGAGCAAGTTCTCTCTTTGGACCCCATAGGAAACACAGTAGAGTAGAAGAGTGCTCTTTTCTCAAAAGCAGAGTGTGTTTCTTGTAAGGCGAGCTAGCCTTTTTTTCACAGTCCTAAATGGAGTTGAATCCCATGCAGTTTCTGGTCCTATGAGCAAGAGTTGTTTTCTGGTAAGAAGAGTCACTACTGCGCTCTCATTGACATACACAGTGCAAATAGCACTGGCGTCTGTTCCCAGCAAGTACAGTGTATTACACTGAAGAGGAGCTAATGTTCTTGTCAGTTTCCTAAGCAGAGTAGAACTAGATATGGCCCGTGTGTGTAGGAGGCACAGTTCTTTTGTTCTGAGCAATCTCACTGTTCGGATCACATAGGAAACACAGTAGAGTAGAAGAGTCCTCTTTTCTCAAAAGCAGAGTGTGTTTCTTGTGAGGCAAGCTAGTGTTTGTTTCCCAGTAAGAAATCGAGTTCAATCCCCTGCAGTTTCTGGTCCTACGAGCAAGAGTTGTTTTCTGGTAAGAAGGGTCACTATTGCGTTCCCATTGTCATACACAGTGCAAATAGCACTCGCGTCTGTTCCCAGCAAATACAGTGTATTGGACTGAAGAGGAGCTACTGTTCTTGTCAGTTTCCTAAGCATAGTTGAACTAGATATGACCCGTGTGTGTAGGAAGCACAGTTCTTTTGTTCTGAGCAAGCTCACTGTTTGGACCCCATAGAAAACACATTAGAGTAGATGTGTGCCCTATTCTCAAAAGCAGAGCGTGTTTCTTGTAAGACGAGCTAGCGTTTGTTTCCCTGTCCTAAGTGGATTGAATCAAATGCAGTTTCTGGTCCTAAGATCAAGAGTTGTTTTCTGGTAAGAAGATTCACTATTGTGTACTTATTGCCGTACACAGTGCAAATAGCACTCGCATCTTTTCCCAGCAAGTACAGTGTATTGGACTGAAGAGGAGCAACTGTTCTTGTCAGTTTCCTAAGCAGAGTTGAACTAGATATGGCCCGTGTGTGTAGGAAGCACAGTTCTTTTGTTCTGAGCAAGCGCACTGTTGGAACCCCATAGGAAACACAGTAGAGTAGAAGAGTGCTCTTTTCTCAAAAGCAGAGTGTGTTTCTTATAAGGCGAGCTAGCGTTTGTTTCCCAGTCCTAAATGGAGTTGAAATACACATGCAGTTTCTGGTCCTACGAGCAAGAGTTGTTTTCTGGTAAGAAGAGTCACTATTGCGCTCCCTTTGCCATACACAGTGCAAATAGCACTGGCGTCTGTTCCCAGGAAGTACAGTGTATTGGACTGAAGAGGAGCTACTGTTCTTCTATGTTTCCTAAAAGGAGTTGAACTACATATGGCCCGTGTGTGTAGGAAGCACAGTTCTTTTGTTCTGAGAAAGCTCACTGTGCGGACACCATAGGAAAAACAGTAGAGTAGAAGAGTGCTCTTTTCTCAAAAGCAGAGTGTGTTTCTTGACAGGCGACCTAGTGTTTGTTTCCCAGTCAGAAATGGAGTTGAATCACATGCAGTTTCTGTTCCTATGAGCAAAAGTTGTTTTCTGGTAAGAAGAGTCACTATTGTGCTCCCATTGCCATACACAGTGCAAATAGCACTGGCGTTTGTTCCCAGCAAGTACAGTGTATTGGACTGAATAGGAGCTACTGTTCTTTTCAGTTTCCTAAGCAGAGATGAACTAGATATGGCCCCTGTGTGTAGGAAGCACAGTTCTCTTTTTCTGAGCAAGTTCACTGTCCTGGCCCTATAGTAAACACAGTAGAGTAGAAGAGTGCTCTTTTCTCAAAAGGAGAGTGTGTTTCTTGTAAGGCGAGCTAGCGTTTGTTTCATAGTCCTAAATGGAGGTGAATCCCATGCAGTTTCTGGTCCTACGAGCAAGATTTGTTTTCTGGTAAGAAGAGTCACTATTGCGCTCCCATTGCCATACACAGTGCAAATAGCACTGGCGTCTGTTCCCAGCAAGTACAGTGTATTGGACTGAAGAGGAGCTACTGTTCTTGTCAGTTTCCTAAGCAGAGATGAACTAGATATGGCCCCTGTGTGTAGGAAGCACAGTTCTTTTTTTCTGAGCAAGTTCACTGTCCTGGCCCTATAGGAAACACAGTAGAGTAGAAGAGTGCTCTTTTCTCAAAAGCAGAGTGTGTTACTTGTAAGGCAAGCTAGTGTTGCTTCCCAGTCCTAAATGGAGTTGAATCACATGTAGTTTCTGGTCCTACGAGCAAGAGTTTTTTTCTGGTTAGAAGAGTCTCTATTGCGCACCCTTTGTTACACACATTACAAATAGCACTGGTGTCTGTTCCCAGCATGTACAGTGCATTGGACTGAAGAGGATCTACTGTTCTTGTCAGTTTCCTAAGCAGAATTGAACTAGATATGGCCATGTGTGTAGGAAGCACAGTTCTTTTGTTCTGAGCAAGCTCACTATGCGGACATCATAGGAAACACAGCAGAGTAGATGAGTGCTCTTTTCTCAAAATTTGATTGTGTTTCTTGAAAGGCGTGCTAGCGTTTGTTTCCCAGGCAGAAACGGAGTTGAATCCCATGCAGTTTCAGGTCCTATGAGGAAGAGTTGTTTTCTGGTAAGAAGAGTCACTATTGCGCTCCCATTTCCATACACAGTGCAAATAGCACTCGCGTCTGTTCCCAGCAAGTACAGTGTATTGGACTGAAGAAGAGCTACTTTTCTTCACTGTTTCCTATGCAGAGTTGAACTAGATATGGCCCGTGTGTAGGAAGTACAGTTCTTTTGTTCTGAGCAAGCTCACTGTTCCGGCCCTATAAGAAACACAGTAGAGAAGAAGAGTGCTGTTTTCTCAAAAGCAGAGTGTGTTTCTTGTAAGGCGAGCTGGCATTTGTTACCCAGTCCTAAATGGAGTTGAATCACATGCAGTTTCTGTTCCTATGAGCAAGAGTAGTTTTCTGGTAAGGAAAGACACTATTGCGCTCCCATTGCCATACACAGTTCAAATAGCACTTGCGTCTGTTCTCAGCAAGGACAGTGTATTGGACTGAAGAGGAGCTACTCTTCTTGTCAGTTTCCTAAGTAGAATTGAACTAGATATGGCCATGTGTGTAGGAAGCACAGGTCTTTTGTTCTGAGCAAGCTGACTGTTCGGACCCCATAGGAAACACAGTAGAGTAGAAGAGTGCCCTTTTCTCAAAAGCAGAGTGTGTTTCTTGTAAGGCGAGCTAGCGTTTGTTTCCCAGTCCTAAATGGAGTTGAATCACATGCAGTTTCAGATCCTACGAGCAAGAGTTGTTTTCTGGTAAGAAGAGTCACTATTTTGCTCCCATTGTCATACACAGGGCAAATAGCACTGGCGTCTGTTCCCAGCATGTACAGTGTATTGTACTGAAGAGGATCTACTGTTCTTGTCAGTTTCCTAAGCAGAATTGAACTAGATATGGCCGTGTGTGTAGGAAGCACAGTTCTCTTGTTCTGATCAAGCTCACTGTTCTGGCACTATAGGAAACACAGTAGAGTAGAAGTGTGCTCTTTTCTCTAAAGCAGAGTGTGTTTCTTGTAAGGCGAGCTAGCGTTTTTTTCCCAGTCCTAAATGGAGTTGAATCACATGCAGTTTCTGGTCCTATGAGCAAGAGTTGTTTTCTGGTAAGGAAAGTCTCTATTGCACTCCCATTGCCATACATAGTGCAAATTGCACTCCCGTCTGTTCCCAGCATGTACAGTGTATTGGACTGAAGAGGAGCTACTGTTCTTGTCAGTTTTCTAAGCAGAGTTGAACTAGATATGGCCGTGTGTAAGAAGCACAGTTCTTTTGTTCTGAGCAAGCTCAGTGTTCGGACACCATAGAAAACACAGTAGAGTAGAAGAGTGCTCTTTTCTCAAAACCAGAGTGTGTTTCTTGTAAGGCCAGCTAGTGTTTTTTTCCCAGTCCTATATGGTGTTGAATCACATGCAGTTTCTGGTCCTACGAACAAGAGTTGTTTTCTGGTAAGAAGAGTCACTATTGCGCTCCCATTGCCATAAACAGTGCAAATAGCACTGGCGTCTGTTCCCAGCAAGTACAGTGTATTGGACTGAAGAGCAGCTACTGTTCTTGTCAGTTTCCTAAGCAGAGTTGAACTAGATATGGCCCGTGTGTAGGAAGCACAGATCTTTTGATCTGAGCAAGCTCACTGTTCGGAACCAATAGGAAAAACAGTAGAGTAGAAGCGTGCTCTTTTCTCAAAAGCAGAGTGTGTTTCTTGTAAGGCGAGCTAGCGTTTGTTTCCCAGTCCTAAATGGAGTTGAATCACATGCAGTTTCTGGTCGTACGAGCAAGATTTGTTTTCTGGTAATAAGAGTCACTATTGCGCTCCCATTCTCATACACAGGGCAAAGAGCACTGGCATTGGTTTCCAGCAAGTACAGTGTATTGGACTGAAGAGGATCTACTGTTCTTGTCAGGTTCCTAAGCAGAATTGAACTATATATGGCCATGTGTGTAGAAAGCACAGTTCTTTTGTTCTGAGCAAGCTCACTGTTTGGACCTCATAGGAAACACAGTAGAGTAGAAGACTGCTCTTTTCTCAAAAGCAGAGTGTGTTTATTGAAAGGCGAGCTAGTGTTTGTTTCCCAGTCAGAAATGGAATTGAATCCCGTGCAGTTTCTGGTCCTATGAGCAAGAGTTTTTTTGTTGTAAGAAGAGTCACTATTGCACTCCCATTGCCATACCCAGTGCAAATATCACTCACGTCTGTTCCCTGCATGTACAGTGTATTGGACTGAAGAGGAGCTACTGTTCTTGTCAGTTTCCTAAGCAGAATTGAACTAGATATGGCCCCTGTGTGTAGAAAGCACAGTTCTTTTGTTCTGAGCAAGTTCACTGTTCTAGCCCTATAGGAAACACAGTAGAGTAGAAGAGTGCTCTTTTCTCAAAAGCAGAGTGTGTTTCTTGTAAGGCGAGCTAGTGTTTCTTTCCCAGTCCTAAATGGAGTTGTGTCACATGCAGTTTCTGGCCCTACGACCAAGAGTTGTTTTCTTGTAAGAAGAGTCACTACTGCGTTCCCATTGTCATACACAGGGCAAATAGCACTGGTGTCTGTTCCCAGCATGTACAGTGTATAGGACTGAAGAGAATCTACTGTTCTTGTCAGTTTCCTTAGCAGAATTGAACTAGATATGGCCGTGTGTGTAGGAAGCACAGTTCTTTTGTTCTGAGCAAGCTCACTGTTCGGACCCCAAGGAAACACAGTAGAGTAGAAGAGTGCTCTTTTCACAAAAGCAGAGTGTGTTTCTTGGAAGGCGAGATAGCGTTTGTTTCCCAGTCCTAAATGGAGTTGAGTCACATGCAGTTTGTGGATCTATGAGCAAGAGTTGTTTTCTGATAAGAAGAGTAACTATTGCACTCCCATTGCCATACACAGTACAAATAGCAAACGCGTCTGTTTCCAGCAAATACACAGTATTGGACTGAGGAGGAGCTACTGTTCCTGTCAGTTTACTAAGCAGAGATGAATTAGATATGGCCCATGTGTGTAGGAAGCACAGTTCTTTTGTTCTGAGCAAGCTCACTGTTCGGAACCCCATAGGAAACACAGTAGAGTAGAAGAGTGCTCTTTTCTCAAAAGCAGAGCGGGTTTCTTATAAGGCAAGATAGCGTTTGTTTCCCAGTCCTAAATGGAGTTGAATCCCACGCAGTTTCTTGTCTACGAGCAAGAGCTGTTTTCTGGTAAGAAGAGTCAATATTGCGCTCCCATTGTCGTACACATGGCAAATAGCACTGGCGTCTATTCCCAGCATGTACAGTGTATTGGACTGAAGAGGAGCTACTGTTCTTGTCAGTTTCCTAAGCAAAGTTGAATTAGATATGGCCCATGTGTGTAGGAAGCACAGTTATTTTTTTCTGTAAAAGCACACTGTGCGGACATCGTAGGAAACACAGTAGAGTAGATGAGTGCTCTTTTCTCAAAATTTGATTGTGTTTCTTGAAAGGCAAGCTAGTGTTTGTTTCCCAGTCAGAAATGGAGTTGAATCCCATGCAGTTTCTGGTCCTACGAGCAAGAGTTGTTTTCTGGTAAGAAGAGTCACTATTGCGCTCCCATTGCCATAAACAGTGCAAATAGCACTGGCGTCTGTTCCCAGGAAGTACAGTGTATTGGACTGAAGAGCAGCTACTGTTCTTGTCAGTTTCCTAAGCAGAGTTGAACTAGATATGGCCCGTGTGTAGGAAGCACATTTCTTTTGTTCTGAGCAAGCTCACTGTTCAGACCCAGTAGGAAACACAGTAGAGTAGAAGCGTGCTCTTTTCTCAAAAGCAGAGTGTTTTTCTTGTAAGGCGAGCTAGCATTTGTTTCCCAGTCCTAAATGGAGTTGTATCACATGCAGTTTCTGGTCCAATGAGCAAGAGTTGTTTTCTGGAAAGGAAAGTCACTATTGCGCTCCCATTGCCATACATAGTGCAAATAGCACTCGTGTCTGTTCCCAGCAAGTACAGTGTATTGGACTGAAGAGGATCTACTGTTTTTGTCAGTTTCCTAAGAGGAGTTGAACTAGATATGTCCCGTGTGTGTAGGAAACACAGTTCTTCTGTTCTGAGAAAGCACACTGTGCAGACACCATAGGAAACACAGTAGAGTAGATGACTGCTCTTTTCTCAAAAGCAGAGTGTATTTCTTGTAAGGCGAGTTGCATTTGTTTCGCAGTCCTAAATGGAGTTGAATCACATGCAGTTTCTGGTCCTACGAGCAAGAGTTTTTTCTGGTAAGAAGAGTCACTATTGAGCTCCCATTGTCATACACAGGGCAAATAGCACTGGCGTCTGTTCCCAGCAAGTACAGTGTATTGGACTGAAGAGGAGCTACTGTTCTTGTCAGTTTCTTAAGTAGAGTTGAACTAGATATAGGCCGTGTGTGTAGGAAGCACAGTTCTTTTGTTCTGAGCAAGCTCACTATTCAGGCCCTATAGAAACACAGTAGAGTAGATGACTGCTCTTTTCTCAAAAGCAGATAGTGTTTCTTGTAAGGCGAGCTAGCGTTTGTTTCCCGTCCTACATGGAGTTGAATCACATGCAGTTTCTGGTCCTACGAGCAAGAGATGTTTTCTCGTAAGAAGAGTCACTATTGCGCTCCCATTGCCATATACAGTGCAAATAGCTCTCGCATCTGTTCCCAGCAAGTACAGTGCATTGGACTGAAGAGGAGCTATTGTTCTTGTCAGTTTCCTAAGCAGAGTTGAACTAGATATGGCCCGTGTGTGTAGGAAGCACAGTTCTTTTGTTCTGAGCAAGCTCACTGTTTGGACCTTAAAGGAAACACAGAAGAGTAGAAGAGTGCTCTTTTCTCAAAAGCAGAGTGTGTTTCTTGTAAGGCGAGCTAGCGTTTGTTTTGCAGTCCTAAATGGAGTTGAATCACATGCAGTTTCTGGTCCTACGAGCAAGAGTTGTTTTCTGGTAAGAAGAGTCACTATTGCGGGCCCTTTGTCATACAGATTACAAATAGCATTGGCGTCTGTTCCCAGCATGTACAGTGTATTGGACTGAAGAGGATCTACCGTTCTTGTCAGTTTCCTAAGCAGAATTGAACTAGATATGTCCGTGTGTGTGAAGGAAGCACAGTTCTTTTGTTCTGAGCAAGCTCTCTGTTCTGGCCCTATAGGAAACACAGTAGAGTAGAAGAGTGAACTTTTCTCAAAAGCAGAGTGAGTTTCTTGTAAGGCCAGCTAGCGTTTGTTTCGCTGTCCTAAATGGAGTTGAATCACATGCAGTTTCTGGTCCTATGAGCAAGAGTTTTTTTCTGGTAAGAAGAGTCACTATTCAGCTCCCATTGTCATACACAGGGCATATAGCACTGGCATCTGTTCCCAGCAAGTACAGTGTATTGGACTGAAGAGGAGCTACTGTTCTTGTCAGTTTCCTAAGCAGAGTTGAACTAGATATAGCCAGTGTGTGTAGGAAGCACAGTTCTTATGTTCTGAGCAAGCTCACTATTCTGGCCTTATAGCAAACACAGTAGAGTAGAAGAGTGCTCTTTTCTCAAAAGCAGAGAGTGTTTCTTGTAAGGCGAGCTAGCGTTTGTTTCCCGTCCTAAATGGAGTTGAATCACATGCAGTTTCTGGTCCTATGACCAAGAGTTGTTTTCAGGTAAGAAGAGTCAATATTGTGCTCCCAATGCCATATACTGTGTAAATAGCTCTCGCGTCTGTTCCCAGCAAGTACAGAGTATTGGACTGAAAAGGAGCTACTGTTCTTGTTAGTTTCCTAAGCAGAGTTGAACTAGATATGGCCTGTGTGTGTAGGAAGCTCAGTTCTTTTGTTCTGAGCAAGCTCACTGTTCGGACCCCATAGGAAACACAGTAGAGTAGAAGAGTGCTCTTTTCTCAAATCAGAGTGTGTTTCTTGTAAGGCGAGCTAGCGTTCTTGGAAGGCGAGCTAGCATTTGTTTCCCAGTCTGAAATGGAGTTGAATCCCATGCAGTTTCTGGTTCTACGAGCAAGAGTTGTTTTCTGGTAAGAAGAGTCACTATTGCGCTCCCATTGTCATACACAGGGCAAATAGCACTGGCGTCTGTTCCCAGCTTGTACAGTGCATTGCACTCAAGAAGAGCTACTGTTCTTGTCAGTTTCCTAAGCAGAATTGAACTAGATATGGCCGTTTGTGTAGGAAGCACAGTTCTTTTATTCTGAGCAAGCTCACTGTTCGAACCCATAGGAAACACAGTAGAGTAGAAGAGTGCCCTTTTCTCAAAAGAAGAGTGTGTTTCTTGTAAGGCGAGCTAGCATTTGTTTCCCAGTCCTTAATGGATTTGAATCACATGCAGTTTCTGGTCCTACGAGCAAGAGTTGTTTTCTGGTAAGAAGAGTCACTATTGCGCTCCCATTGCCATACACAGGGCAAATAGCACTGGCGTCTGTTCCAAGCATGTACCGTATATGGAACTGAAGAGGATCTACTGTTCTTGTCAGTTTCCTAAGCAGAATTGAACTAGATATGTCCGTGTGTGCAGGAAGCACAGTTCTTTTGTTCTGAGCAAGCTCACTGTTCTGGCCCTATAGGAAACACAGTAGAGTAGAAGAGTGATCATTTCTCAAAAGCAGAGTGTGTTTCTTGTAAGGCGAGCTAGTGTTTGTTTCCCAGTCCTAAATGGAGTTGAATCACGTGCAGTTTTTGGTCCTATAAGCAAGACTTGTTTTCTGGTAATGAAAGTCACTATTGTGCTCCCATTGCCATACACAGTGCAAATAGAACTCTCGTCTGTTCCCATTAAGTACAGTGTATTGGACTGAAGAGGAGCTACTGTTCTTGTCAGTTTCCTAAGTAGAGTTGAACTAGATATGGCCCAAGTGTGTAGGAAGCACTGTTCTTTTGTTCTGAGCAAGCTCACTGTTCGGACCCCATAGGAAACACAGTAGAGTAGAAGAGTGCTCTTTTCTCAAATCAGAGTGTGTTTCTTGTAAGGCGAGCTAGCGTTCTTGTAAGACGAGCTAGCATTTGTTTCCCAGTCCTTAATGGATTTGAATCGCATCCAGTTTCTGGTCCTACGAGCAAGAGTTGTTTTCTGGTAAGAAGAGTCACTATTGCGCTCCCATTGCCATACACAGGGCAAATAGCACTCGCGTCTGTTCCCAGCATGTACCGTATATTGGACTGAAGAGGATCTACTTTTCTTGTCAGTTTCCTAAGCAGAATTCAACTAGATATGGCCGTGTGTGTAGGAAGCACAGTTCTTTTGTTCTGAGCTAGCTCACTGTTCTGGCCCTATAGGAAACACAGTAGAGTAGAAGAGTGATCTTTTCTCAAAAGCAGAGGGTGTTTCTTGTAAGGCGAGCTAGCATTTGTTTCCCTGTCCTAAATGGAGTTGAATCACATACAGTTTTTGATCCTATGAGCAAGAGTTGTTTTCTGGTAAGGAAAGTCACTATTGTGCTCCCATTGACATACACAGTGCAAATAGCACTCTCGTCTGTTTCCAGCAAGTACAGTGTATTGGACTTAAGATGAGCTACTGTTCTTGTCAATTTCCTAAGCAGAGTTGAACTAGATATGGCCCCTGTGTGTAGGAAGAATAGTGGTTTTGTTCTGAGCAAGCTCACTGTTCGGACCCCTTAGGAAACACAGTAGAGTAGAAGAGTGCTCTTTTCTCAAAAGCAGAGTGTGTTTCTTGTAAGATGAGCTAGTGTTTGTTTGCCAGTCTGAAATGGAGTTGAATCCCACGCAGTTTCTGGTCCTACAAGCAAGAGTTGTTTTCTGGGAAGAAGAGTCACTATTGCGCTCCCGTTGCCATATACAGTACAAATAGCACTCGCGTCTGTTCCCAGCATGTACAGTGTATTGAAATGAAGAGGATCTACTGTTCTTGTCAATTTCCTAAGCAGAATTGAACTGGATATGGCCGTGTGTGTAGGAACCACAGTTCTTTTGTTCTGAGCAAGCTCACTGTTCTGGCCCTATAGGAAACACAGTAGAGTAGAAGTGTGATCTTTTCACAAAAGCAGAGTGTGTTTCTTGTAAGGCGAGCTAGTGTTTGTTTCCCAATAATAAATGGAGCTGAATCACATGCAGTTTCTGGTCCTACGAGCAAGAGTAGTTTTCTGGTAAAAAGAGTCACTATTGCTCTCTCATTGTCATACACAGGGCAAACAGCACTGGCGTCTGTTCCCAGCATGTACAGTGTATTGGACTAAAGAGGAGCTAGTATTCTTGTCAATTTCCTAAGCAGAGTTGAACTAGATATAGCCCGTGTGTGTAGGAAGCACAGTTCTTTTGTTCTGAGCAAGCTCATTATTCTGGCCCTATAGGAAACACAGTAGAGTAGAAGAGTGCTCTTTTCTCAAAAGCAGAGTGTGTTTCTTGTAAGGCAAGCTAGCGTTTATTTCCCAGTCCTAAATGGAGTTGAATCACATGCAGTTTCTGGTCCTACGAGCAAGAGTTGTTTTCTGGTAAGAAGAGTCACTATTGCGCTCCCATTGTCATACACAGGGCAAATAGCACTGGCGTCTGTTCCCAGAAAGTACAGTATATGGAACTGAAGAGGATCTATTGTTCTTGTCAGTTTCCTAAGCAGAATTGAACTAGATATGGCCGTGTGTGTAGGAAGCACAGTTCTTTTGTTCTGAGCAAGCTCAAAGTTTTCGCCCTATAGGAAACACAGTAGAGTAGAAGAGTGCTCTTTTCTCAAAAGCAGAGTGTGTTTCTTGTAAGGGGAGCTAGCGTTTGTTTCCCAGTCCTTAATGGAGTTGAATCACATGCAGTTTTTGGTCCTACGAGCAAGATTTGTTTTCTGGTAACGAAAGTCACTATTGCGCTCCCATTGCCAAACACAGTGCAAATAGGACTCGCTTCTGTTCCCATCAAGTACAGTGTATTGGACTGAAGAGGAGCTACTGTTCTTGTCAGTTTCGTAAGCAGAGTTGAACTAGATATGGCCTGTGTGTGTAGGAAGCACAGTTCTTTTGTTCTGAGCAAGCTCACTGTTCGGACCCCATAGGAAACACAGTAGAGTAGAAGAGTGCTCTTTTCTCAAAAGCAGAGTGTGTTTCTTGTAAGGCGAGCTAGTGTTTGTTTCCCAGTCTAAATGGAGTTGAATCACATGCAGTTTCTGGTCCTATGAGCAAGAGTTGTTTTCTGGTAAGAAGAGTCACTATTGCGCTGCCATTGTCATACACAGAGCAAATAGCACTGGCGTCTGTTCCCAGCATGTACAGTGTATTGGACTGAGGAGGATCTACTGTTCTTGTCAGTTTCCTAAGCAGAGTTGAACTAGATATGGCCTGTGTGTGTAGGAAGCACAGTTCTTCTGTTCTGAGCAAGCTCACTGTTCGAACCCATAGTAAACACAGTAGTGTAGAAGAGTGCTCTTTTCTCAAAAGCAGAGTGTGTTTCTTGTAAGACGAGCTAGCATTTGTTTCCCAGGCATAAAGGAGTTGAATCCCATGCAGTTTCTGGTATTACGAGCAAGAGTTGTTTTCTGGTAAGAAGGGTCACTATTGCCCTCCCATTGTCATACACAGGGCAAATAACACTGGCGTCTGTTCCCAGCATGTACAGTGTATTGGACTGAAGAGGGGCTACTGTTCTTGTCAGTTTCCTAAGCAGAATTGAACTAGATATGGCCGTGTGTGTAGGAAGCACAGTTCTTTTGTACTGAGCAAGCTCACTGTTCTAACACATAGGAAACACACTAGAGTAGAAGAATGCCCTTTGGTCAAAAGCAGAGTGTGTTGCTTGTAAGGGGAGCTAGCATGTGTTTCCCAGTCCTAAATGGAGTTCAATCACATGCAGTTTCTGGTCCGATGAGCAAGAGTAGTTTTCTGGTAAGAATAGTCACTATTGTGCTCCCATTGTCATACACAGGGCAAATAGCACTGGCGTCTGTTCCCAGCATGTACAGTGAATTGGACTGAAGAGGATCTACTGTTCTTGTCAGTTTCCTAAGCAGAATTGAACTAGATATGGCCGTGTGTGTAGGAAGCACAGTTCTTTTGTTCTGAGCAAGCTCACTGTTCGGACCCCATAGGAAACACAGTAGAGTAGAAGAGTGCCCTTTTTTCAAAAGCAGAGTGTGTTTCTTGTAAGGCGAGCTAGCGTTTGTTTCCCAGTCCTAAATGGAGTTGAATCACATGTAGTTTTTGGTCCTACTAGCAAGATTTGTTTTCTGGTAAGGAAAGTCACTATTGCGCTCCCATTGCCACACACAGTGCAAATAGGACTCGCGTCTGTTCCCATCAAGTACAGTGTATTGGACTGAACAGGAGCTACTGTTCTTGTCAGTTTCCTAAGCAGAGTTGAACTAGATATGGCCCGTGTGTGTAGGAAGCACAGTTCTTTTTTTCTGAGCAAGCTCACTGTTAGGACCCCATAGGAAACACAGTAGAGTAGAAGAGTACTCTTTTCTCAAAAGCAGAGTGTATTTCTTGTAAGGCGAGCTAGTGTTTGTTTCCCAGTCCTAAATGGAGTTGAATCCCATGCAGTTTCTGGTCCTATGAGCAAGAGTTGTTTTCTGGTAAGAAGAGTCACTATTGTGCTCCCATTGTCATACACAGGGCAAATAGCACTGGCGTCTGTTCCCAGCATTTACAGTGTATTGGACTGAGGAGGATCTACTGTTCTTGTCAGTTTCCTAAGCAGAGTTGAACTAGATATGGCCCGTGTATGTAGGAAGCACAGTTCTTCTGTTCTGAGCAAGCTCACTGTTCGAACCCATAGTAAACACAGTAGTGTAGAAGAGTGATCTTTTCTCAAAAGCAGAGTGTGTTTCTTGTAAGGCGAGCTAGTGTTTGTTTGCAGTCCTAAATGGAGTTGAATCACATGCAGTTTCTGGTCCTACGAGCAAGAGTTGTTTTCTGGTAAGAAGAGTCACTATTGCGGGCCCATTGTCATACACATTACAAATAGCACTGGCGTCTGTTTCCAGCATGTACAGTGTATTGGACTGAAGAGGATCTACTGTTCTTGTCAGTTTCCTAAGCAGAATTGAACTAGATATGTCCGTGTGTGTAGGAAGCACAGTTCATTTGTTCTGAGCAAGCTCACTGTTCTGGCCCTATGGGAAACACAGTGGAGTAGAAGAGTGCTCTTTTCTCAAAAGCAGAGTGTGTTTCTTGTAAGGCGAGCTAGCGTTTGTTTCCCAGTCCTAAATGGAGTTGAATCACATGCAGTTTTTGGTCCTACGAGCAAGACTTGTTTTCTGGTAATGAAAGTCACTATTGCGCTCCAATTGCCATACACAGGGCAAATAGCACTGGCGTCTGTTCCAAGCAAGTACAGTGTATTGGACTGAAGAGGAGCTACTGTCCTTGTCAGTTTCCTAAGTAGAGTTGAACTAGATATGGCCAGTGTGTGCAGGAAGCACAGTTCTTTTGTTCTGAGCAACTTCACTGTTCGGACAACTTAGGAAACACTGTAGAGTAGATGAGTGCTCTTTTCTCAAAAGCAGAGTGAGTTTCTTGTAAGGCGAGCAAGATTTGTTTCGCAGTCCTAAATGGAGTTTAATCACATGCAGTTTCTGGTCCTACGAGCAAGAGATTTTTTCTGGTAAGAAGAGTCACTATTGAGCTCCCATTGTCATACACAGGGCAAATAGCACTGGCGTCTGTTCCAAGCAAGTACACTGTATTGGACTGAAGAGGAGCTACTGTCCCTGTCAGTTTCCTAAGCAGAGTTGAAATAGATATAGCCAGTGTGTGTAGGAAGCACAGTTCTTATGTTAGGAGCAAGCTCACTATTCTGGCCCTATAGGAAACACAGTAGAGTAGAAGAGTGCTCTTTTCTCAAAAGCAGAGTGTGTTTCTTGTAAGGCGAGCTAGCTTTTGTTTCCCGTCCTAAATGGAGTTGAATCACATGCAGTTTCTGGTCCCATGAGCAAGAGTTGTTTTCTGGTTAGAAGAGTCACTATTGTGCTCCCATTGCCATACACAGTGCAAATAGCTCTCGCGTCTGTTCCCAGGAGGTACAGAGTATTGACTGAAGCGGAGCTACTGTTCTTGTCAGTTTCCTAAGCAGAGTTGAACTAGATATGGCCCGTGTGTGTAGGAAGCTCAGTTCTTTTGTTCTGAGCAAGCTCACTGTTCGGACCCCATAGGAAACACAGTAGAGTAGAAGAGTGCCCTTTTTTCAAAAGCAGAGTGTGTTTCTTGTAAGGCGAGCTAGCGTTTGTTTCCCAGTCCTAAATGGAGTTGAATCACATGCAGTTTTTGGTCCTACTAGCAAGATTTGTTTTCTGGTAAGGAAAGTCACTATTGCGCTCCCATTGCCACACACAGTGCAAATAGGACTCGCGTCTGTTCCCATCAAGTACAGTGTATTGGACTGAACAGGAGCTACTGTTCTTGTCAGTTTCCTAAGCAGAGTTGAACTAGATATGGCCCGTGTGTGTAGGAAGCACAGTTCTTTTTTTCTGAGCAAGCTCACTGTTAGGACCCCATAGGAAACACAGTAGAGTAGAAGAGTACTCTTTTCTCAAAAGCAGAGTGTATTTCTTGTAAGGCGAGCTAGTGTTTGTTTCCCAGTCCTAAATGGAGTTGAATCCCATGCAGTTTCTGGTCCTATGAGCAAGAGTTGTTTTCTGGTAAGAAGAGTCACTATTGTGCTCCCATTGTCATACACAGGGCAAATAGCACTGGCGTCTGTTCCCAGCATTTACAGTGTATTGGACTGAGGAGGATCTACTGTTCTTGTCAGTTTCCTAAGCAGAGTTGAACTAGATATGGCCCGTGTATGTAGGAAGCACAGTTCTTCTGTTCTGAGCAAGCTCACTGTTCGAACCCATAGTAAACACAGTAGTGTAGAAGAGTGATCTTTTCTCAAAAGCAGAGTGTGTTTCTTGTAAGGCGAGCTAGTGTTTGTTTGCAGTCCTAAATGGAGTTGAATCACATGCAGTTTCTGGTCCTACGAGCAAGAGTTGTTTTCTGGTAAGAAGAGTCACTATTGCGGGCCCATTGTCATACACATTACAAATAGCACTGGCGTCTGTTTCCAGCATGTACAGTGTATTGGACTGAAGAGGATCTACTGTTCTTGTCAGTTTCCTAAGCAGAATTGAACTAGATATGTCCGTGTGTGTAGGAAGCACAGTTCATTTGTTCTGAGCAAGCTCACTGTTCTGGCCCTATGGGAAACACAGTAGAGTAGAAGAGTGCTCTTTTCTCAAAAGCAGAGTGTGTTTCTTGTAAGGCGAGCTAGCGTTTGTTTCCCAGTCCTAAATGGAGTTGAATCACATGCAGTTTTTGGTCCTACGAGCAAGACTTGTTTTCTGGTAATGAAAGTCACTATTGCGCTCCAATTGCCATACACAGGGCAAATAGCACTGGCGTCTGTTCCAAGCAAGTACAGTGTATTGGACTGAAGAGGAGCTACTGTCCTTGTCAGTTTCCTAAGTAGAGTTAAACTAGATATGGCCCGTGTGTGCAGGAAGCACAGTTCTTTTGTTCTGAGCAACTTCACTGTTCGGACAACTTAGGAAACACTGTAGAGTAGATGAGTGCTCTTTTCTCAAAAGCAGAGTGAGTTTCTTGTAAGGCGAGCAAGATTTGTTTCGCAGTCCTAAATGGAGTTTAATCACATGCAGTTTCTGGTCCTACGAGCAAGAGATTTTTTCTGGTAAGAAGAGTCACTATTGAGCTCCCATTGTCATACACAGGGCAAATAGCACTGGCGTCTGTCCAAGCAAGTACACTGTATTGGACTGAAGAGGAGCTACTGTCCCTGTCAGTTTCCTAAGCAGAGTTGAAATAGATATAGCCAGTGTGTGTAGGAAGCACAGTTCTTATGTTAGGAGCAAGCTCACTATTCTGGCCCTATAGGAAACACAGTAGAGTAGAAGAGTGCTCTTTTCTCAAAAGCAGAGTGTGTTTCTTGTAAGGCGAGCTAGCTTTTGTTTCCCGTCCTAAATGGAGTTGAATCACATGCAGTTTCTGGTCCCATGAGCAAGAGTTGTTTTCTGGTAAGAAGAGTCACTATTGTGCTCCCATTGCCATACACAGTGCAAATAGCTCTCGCGTCTGTTCCCAGGAGGTACAGAGTATTGACTGAAGCGGAGCTACTGTTCTTGTCAGTTTCCTAAGCAGAGTTGAACTAGATATGGCCCGTGTGTGTAGGAAGCTCAGTTCTTTTGTTCTGAGCAAGCTCACTATTCTGGCCCTTTAGGAAACACAGTAGAGTAGAAGAGTGCTCTTTTCTCAAAAGCAGAGTGTGTTTCTTGTAAGGCGAGCTAGCGTTTGTTTCCCGTCCTAAATGGAGTTGAATCACAAGCAGTTTCTGGTCCTAGGAGCAACAGTTTTTTTCTGGTAAGAAGAGTCACTATTGCTCTCCCATTGTCATACTCATGGCAAATAGCACTGGCGTCTGTTTTCAGCAAGTACAGTGTATGGGACTGAAGAGGATCTACTGTTATTGTTAGTTTCCTAAGCAGAATTGAACTGGATATGTCCGTGTGTGTAGGAAGTACAGTTCTTTTGTTCTGAGCAAGCTCACTGTTTTGGCCCTATAGAAAACACAGTACAGTAGAAGAGTGCTCTTTTCTCAAAAGCAGAGTGTGTTTCTTGTAAGGCGAGCTAGCGTTTGTTTCCCAGTCCTAAAGGGAGTTGAATCACATGAATTTTTTTGTCCCATGAGCAAGAGTTGTTTTCTGGTAAGGAAAGTCATTATTGTGCTCCCATTCCCCTACACAGTGCAAATAGCACTCGCGTCTGTTCCCAGCAAGTACAGTGTATTGGACTGAAGAGGAGCTACTGTTCTTGTCAGTTTCCTAAGCGGAGTTGAACTAGATATGTCCCATGTGTGTAGGAAGCACAGTTCTTTTGTTCTGAGCAAGCTCACTGTTCGGATCCCATAGGAAACACAGTAGAGTAGATGATCGCTCTTTTCTCAAAAGCAGAGTGTGTTTCTTGTAAGGCGAGCTAGTGTTTGTTTCCCAGTCAGAAATGGAGTTGAATACCATGCAATTTCTGGTCCTACGAGCAAGAGTTGTTTTCTGGTAAGTAGAGTCACTATTACGCTCCCATTGCCATACACAGTGCAAATAGCACTCGAGTCTGTTTCCAGCAAGTACAGTGTATTGGACTGAAGAGGATCTACTTTTCTTGTCAGTTTCCTAAGCAGAATTCAACTAGATATGGCCGTGTGTGTAGGAAGCACAGTTCTTTTGTTCTGAGCTAGCTCACTGTTCTGGCCCTATAGGAAACACAGTAGAGTAGAAGTGTGATCTTTTCACAAAAGCAGAGTGTGTTTCTTGTAAGGCGAGCTAGTGTTTGTTTCCCAATAATAAATGGAGCTGAATCACATGCAGTTTCTGGTCCTACGAGCAAGAGTAGTTTTCTGGTAAAAAGAGTCACTATTGCTCTCTCATTGTCATACACAGGGAAAACAGCACTGGCGTCTGTTCCCAGCATGTACAGTGTATTGGACTAAAGAGGAGCTAGTATTCTTGTCAATTTCCTAAGCAGAGTTGAACTAGATATAGCCCGTGTGTGTAGGAAGCACAGTTCTTTTGTTCTGATCAAGCTCATTATTCTGGCCCTATAGGAAACACAGTAGAGTAGAAGAGTGCTCTTTTCTCAAAAGCAGAGTGTGTTTCTTGTAAGGCAAGCTAGCGTTTATTTCCCAGTCCTAAATGGAGTTGAATCACATGCAGTTTCTGGTCCTACGAGCAAGAGTTGTTTTCTGGTAAGAAGAGTCACTATTGCGCTCCCATTGTCATACACAGGGCAAATAGCACTGGCGTCTGTTCCCAGAAAGTACAGTATATGGAACTGAAGAGGATCTATTGTTCTTGTCAGTTTCCTAAGCAGAATTGAACTAGATATGGCCGTGTGTGTAGGAAGCACAGTTCTTTTGTTCTGAGCAAGCTCAAAGTTTTCGCCCTATAGGAAACACAGTAGAGTAGAAGAGTGCTCTTTTCTCAAAAGCAGAGTGTGTTTCTTGTAAGGGGAGCTAGCGTTTGTTTCCCAGTCCTTAATGGAGTTGAATCACATGCAGTTTTTGGTCCTACGAGCAAGATTTGTTTTCTGGTAACGAAAGTCACTATTGCGCTCCCATTGCCAAACACAGTGCAAATAGGACTCGCTTCTGTTCCCATCAAGTACAGTGTATTGGACTGAAGAGGAGCTACTGTTCTTGTCAGTTTCGTAAGCAGAGTTGAACTAGATATGGCCTGTGTGTGTAGGAAGCACAGTTCTTTTGTTCTGAGCAAGCTCACTGTTCGGACCCCATAGGAAACACAGTAGAGTAGAAGAGTGCTCTTTTCTCAAAAGCAGAGTGTGTTTCTTGTAAGGCGAGCTAGTGTTTGTTTCCCAGTCTAAATGGAGTTGAATCACATGCAGTTTCTGGTCCTATGAGCAAGAGTTGTTTTCTGGTAAGAAGAGTCACTATTGCTCTGCCATTGTCATACACAGAGCAAATAGCACTGGCGTCTGTTCCCAGCATGTACAGTGTATTGGACTGAGGAGGATCTACTGTTCTTGTCAGTTTCCTAAGCAGAGTTGAACTAGATATGGCCTGTGTGTGTAGGAAGCACAGTTCTTCTGTTCTGAGCAAGCTCACTGTTCGAACCCATAGTAAACACAGTAGTGTAGAAGAGTGCTCTTTTCTCAAAAGCAGAGTGTGTTTCTTGTAAGACGAGCTAGCATTTGTTTCCCAGGCATAAAGGAGTTGAATCCCATGCAGTTTCTGGTATTACGAGCAAGAGTTGTTTTCTGGTAAGAAGGGTCACTATTGCCCTCCCATTGTCATACACAGGGCAAATAACACTGGCGTCTGTTCCCAGCATGTACAGTGTATTGGACTGAAGAGGAGCTACTGTTCTTGTCAGTTTCCTAAGCAGAATTGAACTAGATATGGCCGTGTGTGTAGGAAGCACAGTTCTTTTGTACTGAGCAAGCTCACTGTTCTAACACATAGGAAACACACTAGAGTAGAAGAATGCCCTTTGGTCAAAAGCAGAGTGTGTTGCTTGTAAGCGGAGCTAGCATGTGTTTCCCAGTCCTAAATGGAGTTCAATCACATGCAGTTTCTGGTCCGATGAGCAAGAGTAGTTTTCTGGTAAGAATAGTCACTATTGTGCTCCCATTGTCACACACAGGGCAAATAGCACTGGCGTCTGTTCCCAGCATGTACAGTGAATTGGACTGAAGAGGATCTACTGTTCTTGTCAGTTTCCTAAGCAGAATTGAACTAGATATGGCCGTGTGTGTAGGAAGCACAGTTCTTTTGTTCTGAGCAAGCTCACTGTTCGGACCCCATAGGAAACACAGTAGAGTAGAAGAGTGCCCTTTTTTCAAAAGCAGAGTGTGTTTCTTGTAAGGCGAGCTAGCGTTTGTTTCCCAGTCCTAAATGGAGTTGAATCACATGCAGTTTTTGGTCCTACTAGCAAGATTTGTTTTCTGGTAAGGAAAGTCACTATTGCGCTCCCATTGCCACACACAGTGCAAATAGGACTCGCGTCTGTTCCCATCAAGTACAGTGTATTGGACTGAACAGGAGCTACTGTTCTTGTCAGTTTCCTAAGCAGAGTTGAACTAGATATGGCCCGTGTGTGTAGGAAGCACAGTTCTTTTTTTCTGAGCAAGCTCACTGTTAGGACCCCATAGGAAACACAGTAGAGTAGAAGAGTACTCTTTTCTCAAAAGCAGAGTGTATTTCTTGTAAGGCGAGCTAGTGTTTGTTTCCCAGTCCTAAATGGAGTTGAATCCCATGCAGTTTCTGGTCCTATGAGCAAGAGTTGTTTTCTGGTAAGAAGAGTCACTATTGTGCTCCCATTGTCATACACAGGGCAAATAGCACTGGCGTCTGTTCCCAGCATTTACAGTGTATTGGACTGAGGAGGATCTACTGTTCTTGTCAGTTTCCTAAGCAGAGTTGAACTAGATATGGCCCGTGTATGTAGGAAGCACAGTTCTTCTGTTCTGAGCAAGCTCACTGTTCGAACCCATAGTAAACACAGTAGTGTAGAAGAGTGATCTTTTCTCAAAAGCAGAGTGTGTTTCTTGTAAGGCGAGCTAGTGTTTGTTTGCAGTCCTAAATGGAGTTGAATCACATGCAGTTTCTGGTCCTACGAGCAAGAGTTGTTTTCTGGTAAGAAGAGTCACTATTGCGGGCCCATTGTCATACACATTACAAATAGCACTGGCGTCTGTTTCCAGCATGTACAGTGTATTGGACTGAAGAGGATCTATTGTTCTTGTCAGTTTCCTAAGCAGAATTGAACTAGATGTGTCCGTGTGTGTAGGAAGCACAGTTCATTTGTTCTGAGCAAGCTCACTGTTCTGGCCCTATGGGAAACACAGTAGAGTAGAAGAGTGCTCTTTTCTCAAAAGCAGAGTGTGTTTCTTGTAAGGCGAGCTAGCGTTTGTTTCCCAGTCCTAAATGGAGTTGAATCACATGCAGTTTTTGGTCCTACGAGCAAGACTTGTTTTCTGGTAATGAAAGTCACTATTGCGCTCCAATTGCCATACACAGGGCAAATAGCACTGGCGTCTGTTCCAAGCAAGTACAGTGTATTGGACTGAAGAGGAGCTACTGTCCTTGTCAGTTTCCTAAGTAGAGTTAAACTAGATATGGCCCGTGTGTGCAGGAAGCACAGTTCTTTTGTTCTGAGCAACTTCACTGTTCGGACAACTTAGGAAACACTGTAGAGTAGATGAGTGCTCTTTTCTCAAAAGCAGAGTGAGTTTCTTGTAAGGCGAGCAAGATTTGTTTCGCAGTCCTAAATGGAGTTTAATCACATGCAGTTTCTGGTCCTACGAGCAAGAGATTTTTTCTGGTAAGAAGAGTCACTATTGAGCTCCCATTGTCATACACAGGGCAAATAGCACTGGCGTCTGTCCAAGCAAGTACACTGTATTGGACTGAAGAGGAGCTACTGTCCCTGTCAGTTTCCTAAGCAGAGTTGAAATAGATATAGCCAGTGTGTGTAGGAAGCACAGTTCTTATGTTAGGAGCAAGCTCACTATTCTGGCCCTATAGGAAACACAGTAGAGTAGAAGAGTGCTCTTTTCTCAAAAGCAGAGTGTGTTTCTTGTAAGGCGAGCTAGCTTTTGTTTCCCGTCCTAAATGGAGTTGAATCACATGCAGTTTCTGGTCCCATGAGCAAGAGTTGTTTTCTGGTAAGAAGAGTCACTATTGTGCTCCCATTGCCATACACAGTGCAAATAGCTCTCGCGTCTGTTCCCAGGAGGTACAGAGTATTGACTGAAGCGGAGCTACTGTTCTTGTCAGTTTCCTAAGCAGAGTTGAACTAGATATGGCCCGTGTGTGTAGGAAGCTCAGTTCTTTTGTTCTGAGCAAGCTCACTATTCTGGCCCTTTAGGAAACACAGTAGAGTAGAAGAGTGCTCTTTTCTCAAAAGCAGAGTGTGTTTCTTGTAAGGCGAGCTAGCGTTTGTTTCCCGTCCTAAATGGAGTTGAATCACAAGCAGTTTCTGGTCCTAGGAGCAACAGTTTTTTTCTGGTAAGAAGAGTCACTATTGCTCTCCCATTGTCATACTCATGGCAAATAGCACTGGCGTCTGTTTTCAGCAAGTACAGTGTATGGGACTGAAGAGGATCTACTGTTATTGTTAGTTTCCTAAGCAGAATTGAACTGGATATGTCCGTGTGTGTAGGAAGTACAGTTCTTTTGTTCTGAGCAAGCTCACTGTTTTGGCCCTATAGAAAACACAGTACAGTAGAAGAGTGCTCTTTTCTCAAAAGCAGAGTGTGTTTCTTGTAAGGCGAGCTAGCGTTTGTTTCCCAGTCCTAAAGGGAGTTGAATCACATGAATTTTTTTGTCCCATGAGCAAGAGTTGTTTTCTGGTAAGGAAAGTCATTATTGTGCTCCCATTCCCCTACACAGTGCAAATAGCACTCGCGTCTGTTCCCAGCAAGTACAGTGTATTGGACTGAAGAGGAGCTACTGTTCTTGTCAGTTTCCTAAGCGGAGTTGAACTAGATATGTCCCATGTGTGTAGGAAGCACAGTTCTTTTGTTCTGAGCAAGCTCACTGTTCGGATCCCATAGGAAACACAGTAGAGTAGATGATCGCTCTTTTCTCAAAAGCAGAGTGTGTTTCTTGTAAGGCGAGCTAGTGTTTGTTTCCCAGTCAGAAATGGAGTTGAATACCATGCAATTTCTGGTCCTACGAGCAAGAGTTGTTTTCTGGTAAGAAGAGTCACTATTACGCTCCCATTGCCATACACAGTGCAAATAGCACTCGAGTCTGTTTCCAGCAAGTACAGTGTATTGGACTGAAGAGGATCTACTTTTCTTGTCAGTTTCCTAAGCAGAATTCAACTAGATATGGCCGTGTGTGTAGGAAGCACAGTTCTTTTGTTCTGAGCTAGCTCACTGTTCTGGCCCTATAGGAAACACAGTAGAGTAGAAGAGTGATCTTTTCTCAAAAGCAGAGGGTGTTTCTTGTAAGGCGAGCTAGCATTTGTTTCCCTGTCCTAAATGGAGTTGAATCACATACAGTTTTTGATCCTATGAGCAAGAGTTGTTTTCTGGTAAGGAAAGTCACTATTGTGCTCCCATTGACATACACAGTGCAAATAGCACTCTCGTCTGTTTCCAGCAAGTACAGTGTATTGGACTTAAGATGAGCTACTGTTCTTGTCAATTTCCTAAGCAGAGTAGAACTAGATATGGCCCCTGTGTGTAGGAAGAATAGTGGTTTTGTTCTGAGCAAGCTCACTGTTCGGACCCCTTAGGAAACACAGTAGAGTAGAAGAGTGCTCTTTTCTCAAAAGCAGAGTGTGTTTCTTGTAAGATGAGCTAGTGTTTGTTTGCCAGTCTGAAATGGAGTTGAATCCCACGCAGTTTCTGGTCCTACAAGCAAGAGTTGTTTTCTGGGAAGAAGAGTCACTATTGCGCTCCCATTGCCATATACAGTACAAATAGCACTCGCGTCTGTTCCCAGCATGTACAGTGTATTGGAATGAAGAGGATCTACTGTTCTTGTCAATTTCCTAAGCAGAATTGAACTGGATATGGCCGTGTGTGTAGGAACCACAGTTCTTTTGTTCTGAGCAAGCTCACTGTTCTGGCCCTATAGGAAACACAGTAGAGTAGAAGTGTGATCTTTTCACAAAAGCAGAGTGTGTTTCTTGTAAGGCGAGCTAGTGTTTGTTTCCCAATAATAAATGGAGCTGAATCACATGCAGTTTCTGGTCCTACGAGCAAGAGTAGTTTTCTGGTAAAAAGAGTCACTATTGCTCTCTCATTGTCATACACAGGGCAAACAGCACTGGCGTCTGTTCCCAGCATGTACAGTGTATTGGACTAAAGAGGAGCTAGTATTCTTGTCAATTTCCTAAGCAGAGTTGAACTAGATATAGCCCGTGTGTGTAGGAAGCACAGTTCTTTTGTTCTGAGCAAGCTCATTATTCTGGCCCTATAGGAAACACAGTAGAGTAGAAGAGTGCTCTTTTCTCAAAAGCAGAGTGTGTTTCTTGTAAGGCAAGCTAGCGTTTATTTCCCAGTCCTAAATGGAGTTGAATCACATGCAGTTTCTGGTCCTACGAGCAAGAGTTGTTTTCTGGTAAGAAGAGTCACTATTGCGCTCCCATTGTCATACACAGGGCAAATAGCACTGGCGTCTGTTCCCAGAAAGTACAGTATATGGAACTGAAGAGGATCTATTGTTCTTGTCAGTTTCCTAAGCAGAATTGAACTAGATGTGTCCGTGTGTGTAGGAAGCACAGTTCATTTGTTCTGAGCAAGCTCACTGTTCTGGCCCTATGGGAAACACAGTAGAGTAGAAGAGTGCTCTTTTCTCAAAAGCAGAGTGTGTTTCTTGTAAGGCGAGCTAGCGTTTGTTTCCCAGTCCTAAATGGAGTTGAATCACATGCAGTTTTTGGTCCTACGAGCAAGACTTGTTTTCTGGTAATGAAAGTCACTATTGCGCTCCAATTGCCATACACAGGGCAAATAGCACTGGCGTCTGTTCCAAGCAAGTACAGTGTATTGGACTGAAGAGGAGCTACTGTCCTTGTCAGTTTCCTAAGTAGAGTTGAACTAGATATGGCCCGTGTGTGCAGGAAGCACAGTTCTTTTGTTCTGAGCAACTTCACTGTTCGGACAACTTAGGAAACACTGTAGAGTAGATGAGTGCTCTTTTCTCAAAAGCAGAGTGAGTTTCTTGTAAGGCGAGCTAGATTTGTTTCGCAGTCCTAAATGGAGTTTAATCACATGCAGTTTCTGGTCCTACGAGCAAGAGATTTTTTCTGGTAAGAAGAGTCACTATTGAGCTCCCATTGTCATACACAGGGCAAATAGCACTGGCGTCTGTTCCAAGCAAGTACACTGTATTGGACTGAAGAGGAGCTACTGTCCCTGTCAGTTTCCTAAGCAGAGTTGAAATAGATATAGCCAGTGTGTGTAGGAAGCACAGTTCTTATGTTAGGAGCAAGCTCACTATTCTGGCCCTATAGGAAACACAGTAGAGTAGAAGAGTGCTCTTTTCTCAAAAGCAGAGTGTGTTTCTTGTAAGGCGAGCTAGCGTTTGTTTCCCGTCCTAAATGGAGTTGAATCACAAGCAGTTTCTGGTCCTAGGAGCAACAGTTTTTTTCTGGTAAGAAGAGTCACTATTGCTCTCCCATTGTCATACTCATGGCAAATAGCACTGGCGTCTGTTTTCAGCAAGTACAGTGTATGGGACTGAAGAGGATCTACTGTTTTTGTTAGTTTCCTAAGCAGAATTGAACTGGATATGTCCGTGTGTGTAGGAAGTACAGTTCTTTTGTTCTGAGCAAGCTCACTGTTTTGGCCCTATAGAAAACACAGTACAGTAGAAGAGTGCTCTTTTCTCAAAAGCAGAGTGTGTTTCTTGTAAGGCGAGCTAGCGTTTGTTTCCCAGTCCTAAAGGGAGTTGAATCACATGAATTTTTTTGTCCCATGAGCAAGAGTTGTTTTCTGGTAAGGAAAGTCATTATTGTGCTCCCATTCCCCTACATAGTGCAAATAGCACTCGCGTCTGTTCCCAGCAAGTACAGTGTATTGGACTGAAGAGGAGCTACTGTTCTTGTCAGTTTCCTAAGCGGAGTTGAACTAGATATGTCCCATGTGTGTAGGAAGCACAGTTCTTTTGTTCTGAGCAAGCTCACTGTTCGGATCCCATAGGAAACACAGTAGAGTAGATGATCGCTCTTTTCTCAAAAGCAGAGTGTGTTTCTTGTAAGGCGAGCTAGTGTTTGTTTCCCAGTCAGAAATGGAGTTGAATACCATGCAATTTCTGGTCCTACGAGCAAGAGTTGTTTTCTGGTAAGAAGAGTCACTATTACGCTCCCATTGCCATACACAGTGCAAATAGCACTCGAGTCTGTTTCCAGCAAGTACAGTGTATTGGACTGAAGAGGAGATACTGTTCTTGTCAATTTCCTAAGCAGAGTTGAACTAGATATGGCTCGTGTGTGTAGGAAGCACAGTTCTTTGGTTCTGAGCAAGCTCACTGTTCTGACCCTAAAGGAAACACTTTACTGTAGAAGAGGGCTCTTTTCTCAAAACCAGAGTGTGTTTCTTGTAAAGCGAGCTAGCGTTTGTTTCCCAGTCCTAAATGGAGTTGAATCACATGCAGTTTCTGGTCCTATGAGCAAGAGTTGTTTTCTGGTAAGAAGAGTCACTATTGCGGGCCCATTGTCATACACATTACAAATAGCACTGGCGTCTGTTTCCAGCATGTACAGTGTATTGGACTGAAGAGGATCTACTGTTCTTGTCAGTTTCCTAAGCAGAATTGAACTAGATATGTCCGTGTGTGTAGGAAGCACAGTTCTTTTGTTCTGAGCAAGCTCACTGTTCTGGCCCAATAGGAAACACAGTAGAGTAGAAGAGTGCTCTTTTCTCAAAAGCAGAGTGTGTTTCTTGTAAGGCGAGCTAGTGTTTGTTTCCCAGTCCTAAATGGAGTTGAATCACAGGCAGTTTTTGGTCCTACAAGCAAGACTTGTTTTCTGGTAATGAAAGTCACTATTGTGATCCCATTGCCATACACAGTGCAAATAGAACTCTCGTCTGTTCCCATTAAGTACAGTGTATTGGACTGAAGAGGAGCTACTGTTCCTGTCAGTTTCCTAAGCAGAGTTGAACTAGATATGTCCATGTGTGTAGGAAGCACAGTTATTTTGTTCTGAGTAAGCTCACTGTTCTGGCCCTATAGGAAACACAATAGATTAGAAGAGTGCTCTTTTCTCAAAAGCAGAGTGTGTTTCTTGTAAGGTGAGCGAGCGTTTGTTTCCCGGTCCTAAATGGAGTTGAATCACGTGCAGTTTCTGTTCCTATGAGCAAGAGTTGTTTTCTGGTAAGAAGAGTCACTATTGTGCTCCCATTGTCATACACAAGGCAAATAGCACTGGCGTCTATTCCCAGCATGTACAGTGTATTGGACTGAAGAGGATCTATTGTCCTTGTCAGTTTCCTAGGCAGAATTGATCTAGATATGGCCCGTGTGTGTAGGAAGCACAGTTCTTTTGTTCTGAGCAAGCTCACTGTTCTGGCCCTATAGGAAACACAGTAAAGTAGATGAGTGCCCTTTTCTCAAAAGCAGAGTGTGTTTCTTGGAAGGCGAGCTAGCATTTGTTTTTCAGTCCTAAATGGAGTTGAATCACATGCAGTTTCTGGTCCTCCGAGCAAGAGTTGTTTTCTGGTAAGAAGAGTCACTATTGCACTCCCATTTTCATATACTGGGTAAATATCACTGGTATCTGTTCCCAGGATGTACAGTGTTTTGTGTGAAAAGGATCTATTGTTCTTGTCAGTTTCCTAAGCAGAGTTGAACTAAATATATTCGGTGTGTGTAGGAATCACAGTTCTTTTGTTCTGAGCAAGCTCACTCTTCTGGCCCTATAGGAAAACATTAGAGTAGAAGAGTGCTCTTTTCTCAAAAGCAGAGTGTGTTTCTTGTAAGGCAAGCTAGCGTTTGTTTCCCAGTCCTAAATGGAGTTGAATCACATGCAGTTTTTGGTCCTACAAGCAAGACTTGTTTTCTGGTAATGAAAGTCACTATTGTGCTCCCATTGCCATACACAGTGCAAATAGAACTCTCGTCTGTTCCCATTAAGTACTGGACTGAAGAGGAGCGACTGTTCTTGTCAGTTTCCTAAGTAGAGTTGAACTAGATATGGCCCATGTGTGTAGAAAGCACAGTTCTTTTGTTCTGAGCAAGCTTACTGTTCGGACACCTTAGGAAACTCAGTAGAGTAGAAGAGTGCTCTTTTCTCAAAAGCAGAGAGTGTTTCTTGTAAGGCGAGCAAGAGTTTGTTTCCCAGTTCTAAATGGAGTTGAATCACAGGCAGTTTTTGGTCCCATGAGCAAGAGTTGTTTTCTGGTAAGGAAAGTCACTATTGCGCTCCCATTCCCATACACAGTGCATATAGCACTCTTGTCTGTTTGCTGCAAGTACAGTGTATTGGACTGAAGAGGAGCTACTGTTCTTGTCAGTTTCCTAAGCAGAGTTGAACTAAATATGGCCCATGTGAGTAGGAAGCACAGTTCATTTGTTCTGAGCAAGCTCACTTTACGGACCCCATAGGAAACACATTACAGTAGAAGTTTGCTCTTTTCTCAAAAGCAGATTGTGTTTCTTGTAAGGCGAACTAGTGTTTGTTTCCCAGTCCTAAATGGAGTTGAATCCCATGCAGTTTCTGGTCCTAGGAGCAAGAATTGTTTTCTGGGAAGGAAAGTCACTATTGCGCTCTCATTGCCATACACAGTGCAAATAGCACTCGCGTCTATTCCCAGCAAGTATAGTGTATTGGACTGAAGAGGAGCTTCTGTTCTGTCAGTTTCCTAAGCAGAGTTGAACTAGATATGGCCCCTGTGTGTAGGAAGCACAGTTCTTTTGTTCTGAGCAAGCTCACTTTTCTGGCCGTATAGGAAACACAGTAGAGTAGAAGAGTGTCCTTTTCTTAAAAGCAGAGTGTGTTTCTTGTAAGGTGAGCTAGTGTTTCTTTCCCAGTCCTAAATAGAGTTGACTCACATGCAGTTTCTAATCGTACGAGCACGAGTTGTTTTCTGTTAAGAAGTGTCACTATTGTGATCCCGTTGCCATACACAGGGCAAATAGCACTGGCGTCTGTTCCCAGCATGTACAGCGTATTGGAATGAAGAGGATCTACTGTTCTTGTAAGTTTCCTAAGCAGAATTGAACTAGATATGGCCGTGTGTGTAGGAAGCACAGTTCTTTTGTTGTGAGCCAGCTCACTGTTCTGGCCCTATAGAAAACACTGAGTAGAAGAGTGCTCTTTTCTCAAAAGCAGAGTGTGTTTCTTGTAAGGCATGGTAGCGTTTGTTTCCCAGTCCTAAATGGAGTTGAATCACATGCAGTTTCTGGTCCTATGAACAAGAGTTGTTTTCTGGTAAGAAGAGTCACTATTGAGCTCCCATTGAGATACATAGTGCAAATAGCACTGGCGTCTGTTTCCAGCAAGTACAGTGTATTGGACTGAAGAGGAGCTACTGTTCTTGTCAGATACCTAAGCAGAGTTGAACTAGATATGGCCCGTGTGTAGGAAGCACAGTTCTTTGTTTCTGACCAAGCTCACTGTTCTGGCCCTACAGGAAACACAGTAGAGAGGTAGAGTGCTCTTTTCTCAAAAGAAGAGTGTGTTTCATCTAAGCCGAGCTAGCATTTGTTTCCCAGTTTTAAGTGGAGATGAATCACATGCAGTATCTTGTCCTATGAGCAAGAATCGTTTTCTGGTAAGAAGAGTCACTATTGCGCTCCCATTGCCATACACAGTGCAAATAGCACTCGCTTCTGCTTCCAGCAAGTACAGGGTATTGGACTGAAAAGGAGCTAATGTTCTTGTCAGTATCCTATGCAGAGTTGAACTAGATATGGCCCGTGTGTGTAGGAAGCACTGTTCTTTTGTTCTGAGCAAGCTCACTCTTTGGACCCCATAGGAAACCCAGTAGAGTAGAAGAGTGCTCTTTTCTCAAAAGTAGAGTGTGTTTCTCGGAAGGCGAGCTAGTGTTTGTTTCCCAGTCAGAAATGGAGTTGAATTCCATGCAGTTTCTGGTCCTACGAGCATAAGATGTTTTCTGTTAAGAAGAGTCACTATTGCGCTCCTATTGACTTACACAGTGAAAATAGCACTCACGTCTGTTCCCAGGAAGTACAGTGTATTGGACTGAAGAGGTGCTACTGTTCTTGTCAGTTTCCTAAGCAGAGTTGAACTAGATATGGCCTGTGTTTGTAGGAAGCACAGTTTTTTTGTTCTGAGCAAGCTCACTGTTCTGGCCCTATAGAAAACACAGTGTAGAGTCGAAGAATGCTCTTTTATCAAAAGCAGAGTGTGTTTCTTTTAAGGCGAGCTAGCGTTTGTTTCCCAGTCCTAAATGGAGTTGAATCACATGCAGTTTCTGGTTCTACAAGCAAGAGTTGTTTTCTGGTAAGAAGAGTTACTATTGCGCTCCCTTTGTTGTACACAGTGCGAATAGCACTGGCGTCTGTTCCCAGAAAGTACAGTGTATTGGACTGAAGAGGAGCTACTGTTCATGTCAGTTTCCTAAGCAGAGTTGAAATAGATATGGCCCGTGTGTGGAGGAAGCACAGTTCTTTTATTCTGAGCAAGCTCACTGTTCTGTCCATAAAGGAAACACAGGAGAGTAGAAGAGTGTTCTTTTCTCAAAAGCAGAGTGTGTTTCTTGTAAGGGGAGCTAGCGTTTGTTTTCCAGTCCTAAATGGTGTTCAATCACATGAAGTTTTTGGTCCTATGAGCAAGAGTTGTTTTCTGGTAAGGAAAGTCACTATTTCGCTCCCATTGCCATACGCAGTGCAAATAGCACTCGCGTCTGTTCCGAGCAAGTACAGTGTATTGGACTGAAGAGGAGCTACTGTTCTTGTCAGTTTCCTAAGCAGAATTGAACTAGATTTGGCCCATGTGTGTAGGAAGCACAGTTCTTTTGTTGTGAGCCAGCTCACTGTTCTGGCCCTATAGAAAACACTGAGTAGAAGAGTGCTCTTTTCTGAAAAGCAGAGTGTGTTTCTTGTAAGGCGTGCTAGCGTTTGTTTCCCAGTCTTAAATGGAGTTGAATCACATGCAGTTTCTGGTCCTATGAACAAGAGTTGTTTTCTGGTAAGAAGAGTCACTATTGTCCTCCCATTGAGATACATAGTGCCAATAGCACTGGCGTCTGTTTCCAGCAAGTACAGTGTATTGGACTGAAGAGGAGCTACTGTTCTTGTCAGATACCTAAGCAGAGTTGAACTAGATATGGCCCGTGTGTAGGAAGCACAGTTCTTTGTTTCTGACCAAGCTCACTGTTCTGGCCCTATAGGAAACACAGTAGAGAGGAAGAGTGCTCTTTTCTCAAAAGCAGAGTGTGTTTCATCTAAGCTGAGCTAGCATTTGTTTCCCAGTTTTAAGTGGAGATGAATCACATGCAGTATCTTGTCCTACGAGCAAGAGTCGTTTTCTGGTAAGAAGAGTCACTATTGCGCTCCCATTGCCATACACAGTGCAAATAGAATAGCACTCGCTTCTGCTTCCAGCAAGTACAGGGTATTGGACTGAAAAGGAGCTAATGTTCTTGTCAGTATCCTATGCAGAGTTGAACTAGATATGGCCCGTGTGTGTAGGAAGCACTGTTCTTTTGTTCTGAGCAAGCTCACTCTTTGGACCCCATAGGAAACCCAGTAGAGTAGAAGAGTGCTCTTTTCTCAAAAGTAGAGTGTGTTTCTCGGAAGGCGAGCTAGTGTTTGTTTCCCAGTCAGAAATGGAGTTGAATTCCATGCAGTTTCTGGTCCTACGAGCATAAGATGTTTTCTGTTAAGAAGAGTCACTATTGCGCTCCTATTGACTTACACAGTGAAAATAGCACTCACGTCTGTTCCCAGGAAGTACAGTGTATTGGACTGAAGAGGTGCTACTGTTCTTGTCAGTTTCCTAAGCAGAGTTGAACTAGATATGGCCCGTGTGTTATAGGAAGCACAGTTCTTTTGTTCTGAGCAAGCTCACTGTTCGGACCCCATAGGAAACACTGTAGAGTAGAAGAGTGCCCTTTTCTCAAAAGCAGAGTGTGTTTCTTGTAAGGCAAGCTAGTGTTTGTTTCCCAGTCAGAAATGGAGTTGAATCCCATGCAGTTTCTGGTCCTATGAGCAAGAGTTGTTTTCTGGTAAGAAGAGTCACTACTGCGCACCCATTGCCATACACAGTGCAAATAGCACTAGCTTCTGCTTCCAGCAAGTACAGTGTATTGGACTGAAGAGGAGCTAATGTTCTTGTCAGTTTCCTAAGCAGGGTTGAACTAGATATGACCCGTATGTGTAGGAAGCACAGTTCTTTTGTTCTAAGCAAGCTCATTGTTCGTACCCCATAGGAAACACAGTAGAGTAGAAGAGTGCTCTTTTCTCAAAAGCAGAGTGTGTTTCTTGTAAGGCGAGAAAGTGTTTCTTTCCCAGTCCTAAATGGAGTTGAAATCCATGCAGTATCTGGTCCAATGAGCAAGAGTTGTTTTCTGGTAAGAAGAGTCACTATTGCGCTCCCATTGTCACACACAGGGCAAATAGCACTGGCGTCTGTTCCCAGCATGTACAGTGTATTGGACTGAAGAGGATCTACTGTTCTTGTCAGTTTCTTAAGCAGAGTTGAACTAGATATGGCCCGTGTGTGTAGGAAGCACAGTTTTTTTGTTCTGAGCAAGCTCACTGTTCTGGCCCTATAGAAAACACAGTAAAGTAGAAGAGTGCTCTTTTCTCAAAAGCAGAGTGTGTTTCTTGTAAGTTGAGTTAGTGTTTCTTTCACAGTCCTAAATGGAGTTGAGTCACATGCAGTTTCTGGTCCTACGAGCAAAAGTTGTTTTCTGGTAAGAAGAGTCACTATTGCTCTCCCATTGAGATACATAGGGCAAATAGCACTGGCGTCTGTTTCCAGCAAGTACAGTGTATTGGACTGAAGAGGAGCTACTGTTCTTGTCAGATACCTAAGCAGAGTTGAACTAGATATGGCCCGTGTGTAGGAAGCACAGTTCTTTGTTTCTGACCAAGCTCACTGTTCTGGCCCTATAGGAAACACAGTAGAGAGGAAGAGTGCTCTTTTCTCAAAAGCAGAGTGTGTTTCATCTAAGCCGAGCTAGCATTTGTTTCCCAGTTTTAAGTGGAGATGAATCACATGCAGTATCTTGTCCTACGAGCAAGAGTCGTTTTCTGGTAAGAAGAGTCACTATTGCGCTCCCATTGCCATACACAGTGCAAATAGAATAGCACTTGCTTCTGCTTCCAGCAAGTACAGGGTATTGGACTGAAAAGGAGCTAATGTTCTTGTCAGTATCCTATGCAGAGTTGAACTAGATATGGCCCGTGTGTGTAGGAAGCACTGTTCTTTTGTTCTGAGCAAGCTCACTCTTTGGACCCCATAGGAAACCCAGTAGAGTAGAAGAGTGCTCTTTTCTCAAAAGTAGAGTGTGTTTCTCGGAAGGCGAGCTAGTGTTTGTTTCCCAGTCAGAAATGGAGTTGAATTCCATGCAGTTTCTGGTCCTACGAGCATAAGATGTTTTCTGTTAAGAAGAGTCACTATTGCGCTCCTATTGACTTACACAGTGAAAATAGCACTCACGTCTGTTCCCAGGAAGTACAGTGTATTGGACTGAAGAGGTGCTACTGTTCTTGTCAGTTTCCTAAGCAGAGTTGAACTAGATATGGCCCGTGTGTTATAGGAAGCACAGTTCTTTTGTTCTGAGCAAGCTCACTGTTCGGACCCCATAGGAAACACAGTAGAGTAGAAGAGTGCCCTTTTCTCAAAAGCAGAGTGTGTTTCTTGTAAGGCAAGCTAGTGTTTGTTTCCCAGTCAGAAATGGAGTTGAATCCCATGCAGTTTCTGGTCCTACGAGCAAGAGTTGTTTTCTGGTAAGAAGAGTCACTACTGCGCACCCATTGCCTTACACAGTGCAAATAGCACTAGCTTCTGCTTCCAGCAAGTACAGTGTATTGGACTGAAGAGGAGCTAATGTTCTTGTCAGTTTCCTAAGCAGAGTTGAACTAGATATGACCCGTATGTGTAGGAAGCACAGTTCTTTTGTTCTAAGCAAGCTCACTGTTCGGACCCCATAGGAAACACAGTAGAGTAGAAGAGTGCCCTTTTCTCAAAAGCAGAGTGTGTTTCTTGTAAGGCGAGAAAGTGTTTCTTTCCCAGTCCTAAATGGAGTTGAAATCCATGCAGTATCTGGTCCAATGAGCAAGAGTTGTTTTCTGGTAAGAAGAGTCACTATTGCGCTCCCATTGTCACACACAGGGCAAATAGCACTGGCGTCTGTTCCCAGCATGTACAGTGTATTGGACTGAAGAGGATCTACTGTTCTTGTCATTTTCTTAAGCAGAGTTGAACTGGATATGGCCCGTGTGTGTAGGAAGCACAGTTTTTTTGTTCTGAGCAAGCTCACTGTTCTGGCCCTATAGAAAACACAGTAAAGTAGAAGAGTGCTCTTTTCTCAAAAGCAGAGTGTGTTTCTTGTAAGTTGAGTTAGTGTTTCTTTCACAGTCCTAAATGGGGTTGAGTCACATGCAGTTTCTGGTCCTACGAGCAAAAGTTGTTTTCTGGTAAGAAGAGTCACTATTGCGCTCCCTTTGCAATACACAGTGCACATAGCACTCATGTCTGTTCCCAGCAAGTACGGTGTATTGGACTGAAGAGGAGCTACTGTTCTTTTCAGTTTCCTTAGCAGAGGTGAACTAGATATGACCCGTGTGTGTAGGAAGCACAGTCCTTTGGTTCTGAGCAAGCTCACCATTCTGGCCCTATAGGAAACACAGTAGAGTAGAAGAGTGCTCTTTTCTCAAAAGCAGAGTGTGTTTCTTGTAGGCCGAGCTAGTGTTTGTTTCCCAGTCCTAAATGGAGATGAATCACATGCAGTATCTTGTCCTACGAGCAAGAGTCGTTTTGTGGTAAGAAGAGTCACTATTGCGCTCCCATTGCCATACACAGTGCAAATAGCACTCGCTTCTGCTTCCAGCAAGTACAGGGTATTGGACTGAAAAGGAGCTAATGTTCTTGTCAGTATCCTACACAGAGTTGAACTAGATATGGCCCGTGTGTGTAGGAAGCACAGTTCTTTTGTTCTGAGCAAGCTCAGTCTTTGGACCCCATCGGAAACCCAGTAGAGTAGAAGAGTGCTCTTTTCTCAAAAGCAGAGTGTGTTTCTCGTAAGGCGAGCTAGTGTTTGTTTCCCAGTCAGAAATGGAGTTGAATCCCATGCAGTTTTTGGTCTGACGAGCAAGAGTTGTTTTCTTTTAAGAAGAGTAACTAATGCGCTCCTATTGCCATACACAGTGCAAATAGCACTCACGTGTGTTTCCAGCAAGTACAGTGTACTGGACTGAAGAGGAGCTACTGTTCTTGTCAGTTTCCAAAGCAGAGTTGAACTAGATATGGCCCGTTTGTGTAGGAAGCACAGTTCTTTTGTTCTGAGCAATCTCACTGTTCGGACCCCATAGAAAACACAGTAGAGTAGAAGAGTACCCTTTTCTCAAAAGCAGAGTGTGTTTCTTGTAAGGCGAGCTAGTGTTTGTTTCCCAGTCAGAAATGGAGTTGAATCCCATGCAGTTTCTGGTCCTAAGAGCAAGAGTTGTTTTCTGGTAAGAAGAGTCACTATTGCGCTCCCATTGCCATACACAGTGCAAATAGCACTCACGTCTGTTCCAGCAAGTACAGTGTATTGGACTGAAGAGGAGCTACTGTTCTTGTCAGTTTCCTAAGCAGAGTTGAACTAGATATGGCCCGTGTTTGCAGGAAGCACAGTTTTTTTGTTCTGAGCAAGCTCACTGTTCTGGCCCTATAGAAAACACAGTGTAGAGTCAAAAAATGCTCTTTTATCAAAAGCAGAGTGTGTTTCTTGTAAGGCGAGCTAGCGTTTTTTTCCCAGTCCTAAATGGAGTTGAATCACATGCAGTTTTTGGTCCTATGAGCAAGAGTTGTTTTCTGGTAAGGAAAGTCACTATTGCGCTCCCATTGAATACACAGTGCAAATAGCACTCGCGTCTGTTCCCAGCAAATACACTGTATTGGACTGAAGAGGAGCTACTGTTCTTGTCAGTTTCCTAAGCAGAGTTGAACTAGATATGGCCCGTGTGTGTAGGAAGCACACAGTTCTTTTGTTCTGAGCAAGCTCACTGTTCGGACACCATAGGAAACCCAGTGAGAAGAAGAGTGCTCTTTTCTCAAAACCAGAGTGTGTTTCTTGTAAGGCGAGATAGCGTTTGTTTCCCAGTCCTAAATGGAGTTGAATCACATGCAGTTTCTGGTCCTAGGAGCAAGAGTTGTCTTCTGGTAAGGAAAGACACTATTGCGCTCCCATTGCCATACACAGTGCAAATAGCACTCGCGTCTGTTCCCAGCAAGTACAGTGAATTGGACTGAAGAGGAGCTACTGTTCTTGTCAGTTTCCTAAGCAGAGTTGAACTAGATATGGCCCGTGTGTGTAGGAGCCACACTTCTTTTGTTCTTAGCAAGCTCACTGTTCTGGCCCTATAGGAAACAGTACAGTAGAAGAGTGCTCTTTTCTCAAAAGCAGAGTGTGTTTCTTGTAAGGCGAGCAAGCGTTTGTTTCCCAGTCCTAAATGAGGTTGAATCACATGCAGTATCTGTTCCTACGAGCAAGAGTTCTTTTCTGGTAAGAAGAGTCACTATTGCGTTCCCATTGCCATACACAGTGCAAATAGCACTCGCTTCTGCTTCCAGCAAGTACAGTGTATTGGACTGAAGAGGAGCTACTGTTCTTGTCAGTTTCCTATGCAAAGTTGAACTAGATATGGCCCGTGTGTGTAGGAAACACAGTTCTTTTGTTCTGAGCAATCTCACTGTTCGGACCCCATAGGAAACCCAGTAGCGTAGAAGAGTGCTCTTTTCTCAAAAGCAGAGTATGTTTATTGTAAGGCGAGCTAGTGTTTGTTTCCCAGTCCTAAATGGAGTTGAATCACATGCAGTTTCTGGTTTTACGAGCAAGAGTTGTTTTCTGGTAAGGAAAGACACTATTGCGCTCCCATTGCCATACACAGTGCAAATAGCACTCGCGTCTGTTCCCAGCAAGTACAGTGTATTGGACTGAAGAGGAGCTACTGTTCTTGTCAGTTTCTTAAGCAGAGTTGAACTGGATATGGCCCGTGTGTGTAGGAAGCACAGTTTTTTTGTTCTGAGCAAGCTCACTGTTCTGGCCCTATAGAAAACACAGTAAAGTAGAAGAGTGCTCTTTTCTCAAAAGCAGAGTGTGTTTCTTGTAAGTTGAGTTAGTGTTTCTTTCACAGTCCTAAATGGGGTTGAGTCACATGCAGTTTCTGGTCCTACGAGCAAAAGTTGTTTTCTGGTAAGAAGAGTCACTATTGCTCTCCCATTGAGATACATAGGGCAAATAGCACTGGCGTCTGTTTCCAGCAAGTACAGTGTATTGGACTGAAGAGGAGCTACTGTTCTTGTCAGATACCTAAGCAGAGTTGAACTAGATATGGCCCGTGTGTAGGAAGCACAGTTCTTTGTTTCTGACCAAGCTCACTGTTCTGGCCCTATAGGAAACACAGTAGAGAGGAAGAGTGCTCTTTTCTCAAAAGCAGAGTGTGTTTCATCTAAGCCGAGCTAGCATTTGTTTCCCAGTTTTAAGTGGAGATGAATCACATGCAGTATCTTGTCCTACGAGCAAGAGTCGTTTTCTGGTAAGAAGAGTCACTATTGCGCTCCCATTGCCATACACAGTGCAAATAGAATAGCACTTGCTTCTGCTTCCAGCAAGTACAGGGTATTGGACTGAAAAGGAGCTAATGTTCTTGTCAGTATCCTATGCAGAGTTGAACTAGATATGGCCCGTGTGTGTAGGAAGCACTGTTCTTTTGTTCTGAGCAAGCTCACTCTTTGGACCCCATAGGAAACCCAGTAGAGTAGAAGAGTGCTCTTTTCTCAAAAGTAGAGTGTGTTTCTCGGAAGGCGAGCTAGTGTTTGTTTCCCAGTCAGAAATGGAGTTGAATTCCATGCAGTTTCTGGTCCTACGAGCATAAGATGTTTTCTGTTAAGAAGAGTCACTATTGCGCTCCTATTGACTTACACAGTGAAAATAGCACTCACGTCTGTTCCCAGGAAGTACAGTGTATTGGACTGAAGAGGTGCTACTGTTCTTGTCAGTTTCCTAAGCAGAGTTGAACTAGATATGGCCCGTGTGTTATAGGAAGCACAGTTCTTTTGTTCTGAGCAAGCTCACTGTTCGGACCCCATAGGAAACACTGTAGAGTAGAAGAGTGCCCTTTTCTCAAAAGCAGAGTGTGTTTCTTGTAAGGCGAGCTAGTGTTTGTTTCCCAGTCAGAAATGGAGTTGAATCCCATGCAGTTTCTGGTCCTATGAGCCAGAGTTGTTTTCTGGTAAGAAGAGTCACTATTGGGCTCCCATTGCCATACACAGTGCAAATAGCACTCACGTCTGTTCCCAGCAAGTATAGTGTATTGGACTGAAGAGGAGCTTCTGTTCTTGTCAGTTTCCTAAGCAGAGTTGAACTAGATATGGCCCGTGTTGTAGGTTCACAGTTCTTTTGTTCTGAGCAAACTCATTCTTCGGACCCCATAGGAAACCCAGTAGAGTATAAGAGTGCTCTTTTCTCAAAAGCAGAGTATGTTTCTTGTAAGGCGAGCTAGCATTTGTTTCCCAGACCTAAATGGAGTTGAATCACATGCAGTTTCTGGTCCTACGAGCAAGAATTGTTTTCTGGCAACAAGAGTCACTATTGCACTCCCATTGAGATACACAGTGCAAATAGCACTCGCGTCGTTTCCCAGCAAGTACAGTATATTGGACTGAAGAGGAGCCACTGTTCTTGTCATTTTCCTAAGCAGAGTTGAACTAGATATGGCCCGTGTGTGTAGGAAGCACAGTTGTTTTGTTCTGAGCAAGCTCACTGTTCGGACCCCATAGGAAACCCAGTAGAGTAGAAGAGTGCTCTTTTCTCAAAAGCAGAGTGTGTTTTCTGTAAGGCGAGCTAGTGTTTGTTTCCCAGTCAGAAATGGAGTTGAATCTCATGCAGTTTCTGGTCCTATGAGCAAAAGTTGTTTTCTGGTAAGAAGAGTCACTATTGCGCTCCCATTGCCATACACAGTGCAAATAGCACTCGCGTCTGTTCCCAGCAAGTATAGTGTATTGGACTGAAGAGGAGCTTCTGTTCTTGTCAGTTTCTTAAGCAGAGTTGAACTAGATATGGCCCGTGTTGTAGGAAGCACAGTTCTTCTGTTCTGAGCAAACTCACTCTTCGGACCCCATAGGAAACCCAGTAGAGTATAAGAGTGCTCTTTTCTCAAAAGCAGAGTATGTTTCTTGTAAGGCGAGCTAGTGTTTGTTTCCCAGTCAGAAATGGAGTTGAATCACATGCAGTTTCTGGTTTTACGAGCAAGAGTTGTTTTCTGGTAAGGAAAGACACTATTGCGCTCCCATTGCCATACACAGTGCAAATAGCACTCGCGTCTGTTCCCAGCAAGTACAGTGTATTGGACTGAAGAGGAGCTACTGTTCTTGACCGTTTTCTAAGGAAGGTTGAACTAGATATGGCCCGTGTGTGTAGGAAGCACAGGTCTTTCGTTATGAGCATGCTCACTGTTCTGGCCCTGTAGGAAAGCCAGTCGAGTAAAAGAGTGCTCTTTTCTCAAAAGCAGAGTGTATTTCTTGTAAGGTGAGCTAGCGTTTCTTTCCCAGTCCTAAATGGAGTTGAGTCACATGCAGTTTCTGGTCGTACGAGCAAGAGTTGTTTTCTGGTAAGAAGAGTCACTATTGCGCTCCCAATGCAATACACAGTGCAAAAAGCACTCATGTCTGTTCCCAGCAAGTACAGTGTATTGGACTGAAGAGGAGCTACTGTTCTTGTCAGTTTCCTAAGCAGAGTTGAACTAGGTATGGACCATGTGTGTAGGAAGCACAGTTCTTTTGTTCTGAACAAGCTCACTGTTCTGGCCCTATAGGAAACACAGTAGAGTAGAAGAGTGCTCTTTTCTCAAAAGCAGAGTTTGTTTCTTGTCAGTCGAGCTAGCGTTTGTTTCCCAGTTCTAAATGGAGTTGAATCACATGCAGCTTCTATTCCTTGAGCAAGAGTTGTTTTCTGGTAAGAAGAGTCACTATTGTGCTCCCTTTGCCATACACAGTGCAAAGAGCACTCACGTCTGTTCCCAGCAAGTACAGTGTATTGGACTGAAGAAGAGCTACTGTTCTTGTCAGTTTCCTAAGCAGAGTTGAACTAGATATGGCCCATGTGAGTAGGAAGCACATTTCATTTGTTCTGAGCAAGCTCACTGTTCGGACCCCATAGGAAACACAGTAGAGTAGAATAGTGCTCTTTTCTCAAAAGAAAATTCTGTTTCTTGTAATGCGAAATAGCGTTTGTTTCCCAGTCCTAAATGGAGTTGAATCCCATGCAGTATCTGGTTCTATGAGCAAGAGTTGTTTTCTGGTAAGAAGAGTCACTATTGCGCACTCATTGCCATACACAGTGCAAATAACACTAGCTTCTGCTTCCAGCAAGTACAGTGTATTGGACTGAAGAGGAGCTAATGTTCTTGTCAGTTTCCTAAGCAGAGTTGAACTAGATATGCCCCGTGTGTGTAGGAATCACATTTCTTTTTTCTGAGCAAGCTCACTGTTCGGACCCCATAGGAAACCCAGTAGAGTAGAAGAGTACTCTTTTCTCAAAAGCAGAGTGTGTTTCTTGTAAGGCGAGCTAGCGTTTGTTACCCAGTCCTAAATGGAGTTGAATCACATACAGTTTTTGGTCCTACGAGCAAGAGTTGTTTTCTGGTAAGGAAAGTCACTATTGCGCTCCCATTGCCACACAGTGAAAATTGCACTCACGTCTGTTCCCAGTAAGTACAGTGTATTGGAGTGAAGAGGAGCTACTGTTCTTGTCAGTTTCCTAAGCAGAGTTGAACTAGATATAGGCCATGTGTGTAGGAAGCACAGTTCTTTTGTTCTGAGCAAGCTCACTTTTCGGACCCCATAGGAAACACAGTAGAGTAGAAGAGTACTCTTTTCTCAAAAGCAGAGTGTGTTTCTTGTAAGGCGAGCTAGTTTTTGTTTCCCAGTCAGAAATGGAGATGAATCCCATGCAGTTTTTTGTCCTATGAGCAAGAGTTGTTTTCTGGTAAGAAGAGTCACTATTGCGCTCCCATTGCCATACACAGTGCAAATAGCACTCACGTCTGTTCCAGCAAGTACAGTGTATTGGACTGAAGAGGAGCTACTGTTCTTGTCAGTTTCCTAAGCAGAGTTGAACTAGATATGGCCCGTGTTTGGAGGAAGCACAGTTCTTTTGTTGTGAGACAGCTCACTGTTCTGGCACTACAGGAAACACAGTAGAGTAGAAGAGTGCTCTTTTCTCAAAAGCAGAGTGTGTTTCTTGTAAGGCGGCTAGTGTTTGTTTCCCAGTCCTAAATGGAGTTGAATCACATGCAGTTTTTGGTCCTACCAGCAAGAGTTGTTTTCTGTTAAGGAAAGTCACTATTGCGCTCCCATTCCCATACACAGTGCAAATAGCACTCGTGTCTGTTCCCAGCAAGTATAGTGTATTGGACTGAAGAGGAGCTTCTGTTCTTGTCAATTTCCTAAGCAGAGTTTAACTAGATATGACCCGTGTGTGTAGGAAGCACAGTTCTTTTGTTCTGAGCCAGCTCATTGTTCTGGCCCTAAAAACACAGTAGAGTAGAAGAGTGCTCATTTCCAAAAGCAGAGTGTGTTTCTTGTAAGGCGAAATAGCGATTGTTTCCCAGTCCTAAATGGAGTTGAATCACATGCAGTTTCTGGTCATAGGAGCAAGAGTTGTTTTCTGGTAAGGAAAGACACTATTGTGCTCCCATTGACATACACAGTGCAAATAGCACTCGTGTCTGTTCCCAGCAAGTACAGTGTATTGGACTGAAGAGGAGCTACCATTCATGTCAGTTTCCTAAGCAGAGTTGAACTAGATATGGCCTGTGTGTGTAGGAAGCACAGTTCTTTTGTTCTGAGCAAGCTCACTGTTCTGGCCCTATAGGAAACACAGTAGAGTAGAAGAGTGCTCTTTTCTAAAAAGCAGAGTGTATTTCTTGTAAGGCGAGCTAGCGTTTGTTTCCCAGTCCTAAATGGAGTTGAATCTCATGCAGTATCTGGTCCTACGAGCAAGAGTAGATTTCTGGTAAGAAGAGTCACTATTGCGCTCCCATTGCCATACACAGTGCAAACAGCACTCGCTTCTGCTTCCAGCAAGTACAGGGTATTGGACTGAAGAGGCGCTAATGTTCTTGTCAGGTTCCTAAGTAGAGTTGAACTAGATATGGCCCGTGTGTGTAGGAAGCACAGTTCTTTTGTTCTGAGCAAGCTCACTCTTCGGACCCCATAGGAAACACAGTAGAGTAGAACAGTGCTCTTTTCTCAAAAGCAGAGTGTGTTTCTTGTAAGGCGAGCTAGTGTTTGTTTCCCAGTCAGAAATGGAGTTGAATCCCATGCAGTTTCTGGTCCTACGAGCAAGAGTTGTTTTCTGGTAAGGAAAGTCACTATTGAGCTCCCATTGCCATACACAGTGGAAATAGCACTCGCGTCTGTTCCCAGCAAGTATAGTGTATTGGACTGAAGAGGAGCTTCTCTTCTTGTCAGTTTCCTAAGCAGAGTTGAACTAGATATGGCCCGAGTGTGTAGGAAGTAGAGTTATTTTGTTCTGAGCAAACTCACTGTTCGGACGCCATAGGAAACCCAGTTGAGTAGAAGAGTGCTCTTTTCTCAAAAGCAGAGTATGTTTATTGTAATGCGAGCTACTGTTTGTTTCCCAGTCCTAAATGGAGTTGAATCACATGCAGTTTCTGGTTTTATGAGCAAGAGTTGTTTTCTGGTAAGGAAAGTCACTATTGCGCTCCCATTGCCATACACAGTGCAAATAGCACTCACTTCTGTTCCCAGCCAGTACAGTGAATTGGACTGAAGAGGAGCTACTGTTCTTGTCATTTTCCTATGCAGAGTTGAACTAGACATTGCCCGTGTGTGTAGGAAGCACAGTTCTTTTGTTCTGAACAAGCTCACTGGTCTGGCCCTATAGAAAACAAGGTAGAGTAGATGAGTGCTCTTTTCTCAAAAGCAGAGTGTTTCTTGTAAGAGGAGCTAGTGTTTCTTTCCGAGTCCTAAATGGAGTTGAATCACATGCAGTTTCTGGTCCTAGGAGGAAGAGTTGTTTTCTGGTAAGAACAGTCACTATTGCGCTCCCTTTGCCATACACAGTGCAAATAGCACTCGCGTCTGTTCCAGCAAGTACAGTGTATTGGACTGAAGAGGAGCTACTGTTCTTTTCAGTTTCCTAAGCAGAGTTGAACTAGATATGGCCCGTGTGTGTAGGAAGCACAGTTCTTTTGTTCTGAGCAAGCTCACTGTTCTGGCCCTATAGGAAACACAGTGGAGTAGTAGAGTGCTCTTTTCTCAAAAGCAGAGTGTGTTTCTTGTAAGGCGAGCTAGCGTTTGTTTCCCAGTCCTAAATGGAGATGAATCACATGCTGTTTTTGTCCTATGAGCAAGAGTTGTTTTCTGGTAAGAAGAGTCACTATTGCGCTCCCATTGAGATACACGGTGCAAATAGCACTCGCATCTGTTCCCAGCAAGTACAGTGTATTTGACTGAAGAGAGCTACTGTTCTTGTCAATTTCCTAAGCAGAGTTGAACTAGATATGTCCAGTGTGTGTAGGAAGCACAGTTCTTTTGTTCTGAGCAAGCTCACTGTTCGGACTCCATAGGAAACACAGTAGAGTAGAAGAGTGCTCTTTTCTCAAAAGCAGAGTGTGTTGTTTCTTGTAAGGAGAGCTAGCGTTTGTTTCCCAGCGCTAAATAGAGGTGAATCACATGCAGTTTCTGGTCCTAGGAGCAAGAATTGTTTTCTGGTTTGGAAAGTCACTATTGCGCTCCCATTGCCATACACAGTGCAAATAGCACTCACGTCTGTTCCCAGCAAGTACAGTGTATTGGACTGAAGAGGATCTATTGTAATTGTCAGGTTCCTAAGCAGAGTTGAACTAGATATGGCCCGTGTGTGTAGGAAGCACAGTTCCTTTGTTCTCAGCAAGCTCACTGTTCTGGCGCTAAAGGAAACACAGTAGAGTAGAAGAGTGCTCTTTCCACAAAAGCAGAGTGTGTTTCTTGTAAGTCGAGCTAGCGTTTGTTTCCCAGTCCTAAATGTAGTTGAATCACATGCAGTTTCTGGTCCTACGAGCAAGAATTGTTTTGTGGTAAGAAGAGTCACTATTGCGCTCCCATTGTCATACACAGTGCAAATAGCACTGGCGTCTGTTCCCAGCAAGTACAGTGTATTGGACTGAAGAGGATCTACTGTCCTTGTCAGTTTCCTAAACAGAATTGAACTAGATATGGCCTGTGTGTGTAGGAAGCACAGTTCTTTTGTTCTGAGCAAACTCACAGTTCTGGCGCTATAGGAAACACAGTAGAGTAGAAGAGTGCTCTTTCCTCAAAAGCAGAGTGTGTTTCTCGTAAGGCGAGCTAGTGTTTGTTTCCTTGTCCTAAATGGAGTTGAATCACATGCAGTTTTTGGTCCTACCAGCAAGAGTTGTTTTCTGTTAAGGAAAGTCACTATTGCGCTCCCATTCCCATACACAGTGCAAATAGCACTCGTGTCTGTTCCCAGCAAGTATAGTGTATTGGACTGAAGAGGAGCTTCTGTTCTTGTCAATTTCCTAAGCAGAGTTTAACTAGATATGACCCGTGTGTGTAGGAAGCACAGTTCTTTTGTTCTGAGCCAGTTCACTGTTCTGGCCCTAAAAACACAGTAGAGTAGAAGAGTGCTCATTTCCAAAAGCAGAGTGTGTTTCTTGTAAGGCGAGCTAGCGTTTGTTTCCCAGTCCTAAATGGAGTTGAATCACATGCAGTTTCTGGTCATACAAGCAAGAGTTGTTTTCTGGTAAGGAAAGACACTATTGTGCTCCCATTGCCATACACAGTGCAAATAGCACTCGCATCTGTTCCCAGCAAGTACAGTGTATTGGACTGAAGAGGAGCTACCATTCATGTCAGTTTCCTAAGCAGAGTTGAACTAGATATGGCCTGTGTGTGTAGGAAGCACAGTTCTTTTGTTCTGAGCAAGCTCACTGTTCTGGCCCTATAGGAAACACAGTAGAGTAGAAGAGTGCTCTTTTCTAAAAAGCAGAGTGTATTTCTTGTAAGGCGAGCTAGCGTTTGTTTCCCAGTCCTAAATGGAGTTGAATCTCATGCAGTATCTGGTCCTACGAGCAAGAGTAGATTTCTGGTAAGAAGAGTCACTATTGCGCTCCCATTGCCATACACAGTGCAAACAGCAATCGCTTCTGCTTCCAGCAAGTACAGGGTATTGGACTGAATAGGCGCTAATGTTCTTGTCAGTTTCCTAAGTAGAGTTGAACTAGATATGGCCCGTGTGTGTAGGAAGCACAGTTCTTTTGTTCTGAGCAAGCTCACTCTTCGGACCCCATAGGAAACACAGTAGAGTAGAAGAGTGCTCTTTTCTCAAAAGCAGAGTGTGTTTCTTGTAAGGCGAGCTAGTGTTTGTTTCCCAGTCAGAAATGGAGTTGAATCCCATGAAGTTTCTGGTCCTACGAGCAAGAGTTGTTTTCTGGTAAGGAAAGTCACTATTGCGCTCCCATTGCCATAAACAGGGCAAATAGCACTCGCGTCTGTTCCCAGCAAGTATAGTGTATTGGACTGAAGAGGAGCTTCTCTTCTTGTCAGTTTCCTAAGCAGAGTTGAACTAGATATGGCCCGAGTGTGTAGGAAGCAGAGTTCTTTTGTTCTGAGCAAACTCACTGTTCGGACGCCATAGGAAACCCAGTTGAGTAGAAGAGTGCTCTTTTCTCAAAAGCAGAGTATGTTTATTGTAACGCGAGCTACTGTTTGTTTCCCAGTCCTAAATGGAGTTGAATCACATGCAGTTTCTGGTTTTATGAACAAGAGTTGTTTTCTGGTAAGGAAAGTCACTATTGCGCTCCCATTGCCATACACAGTGCAAATAGCACTCACTTCTGTTCCCAGCCAGTACAGTGAATTGGACTGAAGAGGAGCTACTGTTCTTGTCATTTTCCTATGCAGAGTTGAACTAGACATTGCCCGTGTGTGTAGGAAGCACAGTTCTTTTGTTCTGAACAAGCTCACTGGTCTGGCCCTATAGAAAACAAGGTAGAGTAGATGAGTGCTCTTTTCTCAAAAGCAGAGTGTTTCTTGTAAGAGGAGCTAGTGTTTCTTTCCGAGTCCTAAATGGAGTTGAATCACATGCAGTTTCTGGTCCTAGGAGGAAGAGTTGTTTTCTGGTAAGAACAGTCACTATTGCGCTCCCTTTGCCATACACAGTGCAAATAGCACTCGCGTCTGTTCCAGCAAGTACAGTGTATTGGACTGAAGAGGAGCTACTGTTCTTTTCAGTTTCCTAAGCAGAGTTAAACTAGATATGGCCCGTGTGTGTAGGAAGCACAGTTCTTTTGTTCTGAGCAAGCTCACTGTTCTGGCCCTATAGGAAACACAGTGGAGTAGTAGAGTGCTCTTTTCTCAAAAGCAGAGTGTGTTTCTTGTAAGGCGAGCTAGCGTTTGTTTCCCAGTCCTAAATGGAGATGAATCACATGCTGTTTTTGTCCTATGAGCAAGAGTTGTTTTCTGGTAAGAAGAGTCACTATTGCGCTCCCATTGAGATACACAGTGCAAATAGCACTCGCATCTGTTCCCAGCAAGTACAGTGTATTGGACTGAAGAGGAGCTACTGTTCTTGTCAGTTTCCTAAGCAGAGTTGAACTAGATATGGCCAGTGTGTGTAGGAAGCACAGTTCTTTTGTTCTGAGCAAGCTCACTGTTCGGACTCCATAGGAAACAGAGTAGAGTAGAAGAGTGCTCTTTTCTCAAAAGCAGAGTGTGTTGTTTCTTGTAAGGCGAGCTAGCGTTTGTTTCCCAGCGCTAAATAGAGGTGAATCACATGCAGTTTCTGGTCCTAGGAGCAAGAATTGTTTTCTGGTTTGGAAAGTCACTATTGCGCTCCCATTGCCATACACAGTGCAAATAGCACTCACGTCTGTTCCCAGCAAGTACAGTGTATTGGACTGAAGAGGATCTACTGTAATTGTCAGGTTCCTAAGCAGAGTTGAACTAGATATGGCCCGTGTGTGTAGGAAGCACAGTTCCTTTGTTCTCAGCAAGCTCACTGTTCTGGCGCTAAAGGAAACACAGTAGAGTAGAAGAGTGCTCTTTCCACAAAAGCAGAGTGTGTTTCTTGTAAGTCGAGCTAGCGTTTGTTTCCCAGTCCTAAATGTAGTTGAATCACATGCAGTTTCTGGTCCTACGAGCAAGAATTGTTTTGTGGTAAGAAGAGTCACTATTGCGCTCCCATTGTCATACACAGTGCAAATAGCACTGGCGTCTGTTCCCAGCAAGTACAGTGTATTGGACTGAAGAGGATCTACTGTCCTTGTCAGTTTCCTAAACAGAATTGAACTAGATATGGCCCGTGTGTGTAGGAAGCACAGTTCTTTTGTTCTGAGCAAACTCACAGTTCTGGCGCTATAGGAAACACAGTAGAGTAGAAGAGTGCTCTTTCCTCAAAAGCAGAGTGTGTTTCTCGTAAGGCGAGCTAGCGTTTGTTTCCCAGTCCTAAATGGAGTTGAATCACATGCAGTTTCTGGTGTTACGAGCAAGCGTTGTTTTCTGGTAAGAAGAGTCACTATTGTGCTCCCATTGTCATACACAGGGCAAATAGCATTGGCGTCTGTTCCCAGCATGTACAGTGTATTGGACTGAAGAGGATCTACTGTTCTTGTCAGGTTCCTAAGCAGAGTTGAACTAGATATGGCCGTGTGTGTAGGAAGCACAGTTCTTTTGTTCTCAGCAAGCTCACTGTTCTGGCCCTATAGGAAACACAGTAGAGTAGAAGAGTGCTGTTCCCTTAAAAGCACAGTGTGTTTCTTGGTAGGCGAGCTAGCGTTTGTTTCCAAGTCCTAAATGGAGTTGAATCACATGCAGTATCAGGTCCTACGAGCAAGAGTTATTTTCTGGTAAGGAAAGTCACTATTGCGCTCCCATTGCCATACACAGTGCAAATAGCACTCGCATCTGTTCCCAGCAAGTACAGTGTATTGGACTGAAGAGGAGCTACAGTTCTTGTCAGTTTCCTAAGCAGAGTTGAACTAGATATGACCCGTGTGTGTAGGAATCACAGTTCTTTTGTTCTGAGCAAGCTCACTGTTTGGAGACCATAGGAAAAACAGTAGAGTAGATGTGTGCCCTATTCTAAAATGCAGAGCGTGTTTCTTGTAAGGCGAGCTAGTGTTTGTTTCCCAGTCCTAAATGGAGTTGAATCACATGCAGTTTTTGGTCCTACCAGCAAGAGTTTTTTTCTGTTAAGGAAAGTCACTATTGCGCTCCCATTCCCATACACAGTGCAAACAGCACTCGTGTCTGTTCCCAGCAAGTATAGTGTATTTTACTGAAGAGGAGCTTCTGTTCTTGTCAGTTTCCTAAGCAGAGTTGAACTAGATACGGCCTGTGTGTATAAGAAGCACAGTTCTTTTGTTCTGAGCAAGGTCACTGTTGGACCCCATAGGAAACAGAGTAGAGTAGAAGAGTGCTCTTTTCTCAAAAGCAGAGTGTGTTGTTTCTTGTAAGGCGAGCCAGCGTTTGTTTCCCAGTCCTAAAAGGAGTTGAATCACATGCAGTCTCTGGTCGAACGATCAAGAGTTGTTTTCTGTTAAGAAGAGTCACTGTTGTGCTCCCATTGTCTTACACAGTGCAAATACCACTGGCGTCTGTTCCCAGCATGTACAGTGTATTGGACTGAAGAGGAACTACCTTTCTTGTCAGTTTCCTAAGCAGAGTTGAACTAGATATGGCCGGGTGTGTAGGAAGCACAGTTCTTTTGTTCTGAGCAAGCTCACTCTTCTGGCACTATAGGAAACTCAGTAGAGTAGAAGAGTGCTCTTTTCTCAAAAGCAGAGTGTGTTTCTCGTAAGGCGAGCTAGCGTTTGTTTCCCAGTCCTAAATGGAGATGAATCACATGCAGTTTTTGTCCTATGAGCAAGAGTTGTTTTCTGGTAAGGAAAGTCACTATTGCGCTCCCATTGCCGTACACAGTGCAAATAGCACTCGCGTCTGTTCCCAGCAAGTACAGTGAATTGGACTGAAGAGGAGCTACTGTTCTTGTCAGTTTCCTAAGCAGAGTTGAACTAGATATGGCCTGTGTGTGTAGGAAGCACAGTTCTTTTGTTGTGAGCCAGCTTACTGTTCTGGCCCTACAGGAAACACAGTAGAGTAGAAGAGTGCTCTTTTCTCAAAAGCAGAGTGTGTTTCTTGTAAGGTGAGCTACCATTTGTTTCCCAGTAATAAATGGAGTTGAATCACATGCAGTTTCTATTCCTATGAGCAAGAGTTGTTTTCTGGTAAGAAGAGTCACTATTGCGCTCCCATTGAGATACACAGTGCAAATAGCACTCGCATCTGTTCCCAGCAAGTACAGTGTATTGGACTGAAGAGGAGCTACTGTTCTTGTCAGTTTCCTAAGCAGAGTTGAACTAGATATGGCCAGTGTGTGTAGTAAGCACAGTTCTTTTGTTCTGAGCAAGCTCACTGTTCTGGCGCTATAGGAAACACAGTAGAGTAGAAGAGTGCTGTTATCTCAAAAGCAGTGTGTGTTTCTTGTAAGGCGAGCTAGCGTTTCTTTCCCAGTCCTAAATGGAGTTGAATCCCATGCAGTTTCAGGTCCTACGAGCAAGAGTTGTTTTCTGGTAAGGAAAGTCACTACTGCGCTCCCATTGCCATACACAGTGCAAATAGCACTCGCGTCTGTTCCCAGCAAGTACAGTGTATTGGACTGAAGAGGAGCTACTGTTCTTGTCAGTTTCCTAAGCAGAGTTGAACTAGATATGACCCCTGTTTGTAGGAAGCACAAATCTTTTGTTCTGAGCAAGCTCACTGTGGAACCATATAGGAAACACAGTAGAGAAGATGTGTGCCCTATTCTCAAAAGCAGAGTGTGTTTCTTGTAAGGCGAGCTAGCGTTTGTTTCCCAGTCCTGAGTGGATTGAATCAAAGGCAGTTTCTGGTAATAAGAGCAAGAGTTGTTTTCTGGCAAGAAGTGTCACTATTGTGCCCCCTTGCCGTACACAGGGCAAATAGCACTCGCATCTGTTCCCAGTAAGTACAGTGTATTGGACTGAAGAGGAGCTACTGTTCTCGTCAGTTTCCTAAGCAGAGTTGAACTAGATATGGACCGTGTGCGTAGGAAGCACAGTTCTTTTGTTCTGAGCAAGCTCACTGTACTGGCCCTATAGGAAACTCCGTAGAGTAGAAGAGTGCTCTTTTCTCAAAAGCAGAGTGTGTTTCTTGTAAGGCGAGCTACTGTCTGTTTTTCAGTCCTAAATGGAGTTGAATCAAATGCAGTTTTTGGTCCTACAAGCAAGAGTTGTTTTCTGGTAAGAAGAGTCACTATTGCGCTCCCATTGCCATACACAGTACAAATAGCACTCGTGTCTTTTCCCAGCAAGTACAGTGTATTGGACTGAAGAGGAGCTACTGTTCTTGTCAGTTTCCTAAGCAGAGTTGAACTAGATATGGCCCGTGTGTGTAGGAAGCTCAGTTATTTTGTTCTGAGCAAGCTCACTGTTCGAACCCCATAGGAAACAGAGTAGAGTAGAAGAGTGCTCTTTTCTCAAAAGCAGAGTGTGTTTCTTTTAAGGCGAGCTAGCGTTTTTTTCCCACTCCTAAATGGAGTTGAATCACATGCAGTTTCAGGTCCTACGAGCAAGAGCTGTTTTCTGTTAAGGAAAGTCACTATTGCGCTCCCATTGCAGTATACAGTGCAAATAGCACTCGCCTCTGTTCCCAGCAAGTACAGTGTATTGGAATGAAGAGGAGCTACTGTTCTTATAAGTTTCCTAAGCAGAGTTGAACTAGATATGGACTGTGTGTGTAGGAAGCACATTTCTTGTGTTCTGAGTAAGCTCACTGTTCTGGCCCTATAGGAAACACAGTAGAGTAGAAGAGTGCTCTTTTCTCAAAAGCAGAGTGTGTTTCTTGTAAGGCAAGCTAGCGTTTGTTTCTCAGTCCTAAAGGAGTTGAATCAAATGCAGTTTTTGGTCCTACGAGCAAGAGTTGTTTTCTGGTAAGAAGAGTCACTATTGCGCTCCCATTGCCATACACAGTACAAATAGCACTCGTGTCTTTTCCCAGCAAGTACAGTGTATTGGACTGAAAAGGAGCTACTGTTCTTGTCAGTTTCCTAAGCAGAGTTGAACTAGATATGGCCCGTGTGTGTAGGAAGCACAGTTCTTTTATTCTGAGCAAGCTCACTGTTCGAACCCCATAGGAAACACAGTAGAGTAGAAGAGTGCTCTTTTCTCAAAAGCAGAGTGTGTTTCTTTTAAGGCGAGCTAGCGTTTTTTCCCAGTCCTAAATGGAGTTGAATCACATGCAGTTTCTGGTTTTACGAGCAAGAGCTGTTTTCTGTTAAGGAAAGTCACTATTGCGCTCCCATTGCAATATACAGTGCAAATAGCACTCGCGTCTGTTCCCAGGAAGTACAGTGTATTGGAATGAAGAAGAGCTACTGTTCTTGTCAGTTTCCTAAGCAGAGTTGAACTAGATAGGACCCGTCTGTGTAGGAAGCACAGTTTTTTGTTCTGAGCAAGCACACTGTTTTGACCCCATAGGAAACACAGTAGAGTAGATGTGTGCCCTATTCTGAAAAGCAGAGTGTGTTTCTTGTAAGACAAGCTAGCGTTTGTTTCCCAATCCTAAATGGAGTTGAGTCACATGCAGTTTCTGGTCCTATGAGCTAGAGTTGTTTTCTGGTAAGAAGAGTCACTATTGTGCTTCCATTGTCATAAACAGGGCAAATAGCACTGGCGTCTGTTCCCAGCAAGTACAGTGTATTGGACTGAAGAGGATCTACTGTTCTTGTCAGTTTCCTAAGCAGAATTGAACTAGATATGGCCCGTGTGTGTAGGAAGCAAAGTTCTTTTGTTCTGAGCAAGCTCACTGTTCTGGCCATATAGTAAAAACAGTAGAGTAGAAAAGTGCTCTTTTCTCAAAAGCATAGTGTGTTTCTTCTAAGGAGAGCTAGAGTTTGTTTCCCAGTCCTAAATGGAGTTGAATCACATGCAGTTTTTGGTCCTACGAGCAAGAGATGTTTTCTGGTAAAGAAGAGTCACTATTGCGCTCCCATTGCCATACACAGTACAAATAGCACTCGTGTCTTTTCCCAGCAAGTACAGTGTATTGGACTGAAGAGGAGCTACTGTTCTTGTCAGTTTCCTAAGCAGAGTTGAACTAGATATGGCCCGTGTGTGTAGGAAGCTCAGTTCTTTTGTTCTGAGCAAGCTCACTGTTCGAACCCCATAGGAAACAGAGTAGAGTAGAAGAGTGCTCTTTTCTCAAAAGCAGAGTGTGTTTCTTTTAAGGCGAGCTAGCGTTTTTTTCCCACTCCTAAATGGAGTTGAATCACATGCAGTTTCAGGTCCTACGAGCAAGAGCTGTTTTCTGTTAAGGAAAGTCACTATTGCGCTCCCATTGCAGTATACAGTGCAAATAGCACTCGCGTCTGTTCCCAGCAAGTACAGTGTATTGGAATGAAGAGGAGCTACTGTTCTTATAAGTTTCCTAAGCAGAGTTGAACTAGATATGGACCGTGTGTGTAGGAAGCACATTTCTTGTGTTCTGAGTAAGCTCACTGTTCTGGCCCTATAGGAAACACAGTAGAGTAGAAGAGTGCTCTTTTCTCAAAAGCAGAGTGTGTTTCTTGTAAGGCAAGCTAGCGTTTGTTTCTCAGTCCTAAAGGAGTTGAATCAAATGCAGTTTTTGGTCCTACGAGCAAGAGTTGTTTTCTGGTAAGAAGAGTCACTATTGCGCTCCCATTGCCATACACAGTACAAATAGCACTCGTGTTTTTTCCCAGCAAGTACAGTGTATTGGACTGAAAAGGAGCTACTGTTCTTGTCAGTTTCCTAAGCAGAGTTGAACTAGATATGGCCCGTGTGTGTAGGAAGCACAGTTCTTTTATTCTGAGCAAGCTCACTGTTCGAACCCCATAGGAAACACAGTAGAGTTGAAGAGTGCTCTTTTCTCAAAAGCAGAGTGTGTTTCTTTTAAGGCGAGCTAGCGTTTTTTCCCAGTCCTAAATGGGTTGAATCACATGCAGTTTCTGGTTTTACGAGCAAGAGCTGTTTTCTGTTAAGGAAAGTCACTATTGCGCTCCCATTGCAATATACAGTGCAAATAGCACTCGCGTCTGTTCCCAGGAAGTACAGTGTATTGGAATGAAGAAGAGCTACTGTTCTTGTCAGTTTCCTAAGCAGAGTTGAACTAGATAGGACCCGTCTGTGTAGGAAGCACAGTTTTTTGTTCTGAGCAAGCACACTGTTTGGACCCCATAGGAAACACAGTAGAGTAGATGTGTGCCCTATTCTGAAAAGCAGAGTGTGTTTCTTGTAAGACAAGCTAGCGTTTGTTTCCCAATCCTAAATGGAGTTGAGTCACATGCAGTTTCTGGTCCTATGAGCTAGAGTTGTTTTCTGGTAAGAAGAGTCACTATTGTGCTCCCATTGTCATAAACAGGGCAAATAGCACTGGCTTCTGTTCCCAGCAAGTACAGTGTATTGGACTGAAGAGGATCTACTGTTCTTGTCAGTTTCCTAAGCAGAATTGAACTAGATATGGCCCGTGTGTGTAGGAAGCAAAGTTCTTTTGTTCTGAGCAAGCTCACTGTTCTGGCCATATAGTAAAAACATTAGAGTAGAAAAGTGCTCTTTTCTCAAAAGCATAGTGTGTTTCTTCTAAGGAGAGCTAGAGTTTGTTTCCCAGTCCTAAATGGAGTTGAATCACATGCAGTTTTTGGTCCTACGAGCAAGAGTTGTTTTCTGGTAAAGAAGAGTCACTATTGCGCTCCCATTGTCATACACAGTGCAAATAGCACTCGCCTCTGTTCCCAGCAAGTACAGTGTATTGGACTGAAGAGGAGCTACTGTTCTTGTCAGTTTCCTAAGCAGAGTTGAACTAGATATGGCCCGTGTGTGTAGGAAGCACAGTTCTTTTGTTCTGAGCAAGCTCACTGTTCGAACCCCATAGGAAACACAGTAGAGTAGAAGAGTGCTCTTTTCTCAAAAGCAGAGTGTGTTTCTTGTAAAGCGACCTAGCGTTTGTTTCCCAGTCCTAATGAAGTTGAATCAAATGCAGTTTTTGGTCCTATGAGCAAGAGTTGTTTTCTGGTAAAAAGAGTCATTATTGCGCTCCCATTGCCATACACAGTACAAATAGCACTCGCTTCTGTTTCCAACAAGTACAGTGTATTGGACTGAAGAGGAGCTACTGCTCTTGTCAGTTTCCTAAGCAGAGTTGAACTAGATATGGCCCGTGTGTATACCAAGCACAGTTCTTTTGTTCTGAGCAAGCTCACTGTTCGAACCCCATAGGAAACACAGTAGAGAATACGGGTGCTCTTTTCTCAAAAGCAGAGTGTGTTTCTTGTAAGGCAAGCTAGCATTTGTTTCCCAGTCCTAAATGGAGTACAAATACACATGCACTTTCTGGTCCTATGAGAAAGAGTTGTTTTCTGGTTAGAAGAGTCACTATTGTGCTCCCTTTGCCATACACAGTGCAAACAGCCCTTGCGTCTGTTAGCAGCAAGTACAGTGTATTGGACTGAAGAGGAGCTACTGTTCTTGTCAGTTTCCTAAGCAGAGTTGAACTAGATATGGCCCGTGTGTGTAGGAAGCACAGTTCTTCTGTTCTCAGCAAGCTCACTGTTCGGACACCATAGAAAACACAGTAGAGTAGAAGAGTGATCTTTTCTCAAAAACAGAGTGTGTTTCTTGTAAGGCGAGCTAGCATTTGTTTCCCAGTCCTAAATGGAGTTGAATCACATGCAGTTTCTGGTCCTATGAGTTAGAGTTGTTTTCTGGTAAGAAGAGTCACTATTGCATTCCCATTTTCATATACTGGGTAAATAGCACTGGTGTCTGTTCCCAGCATGTACAGTGTTTTGGGTGAAAAGGATCTACTGTTCTTGTCAGTTTCCTAAGCAGAGTTGAACTAAATATAGTCGGTGTGTGTAGGAAGCACAGTTCTTTTGTTCTGAGCAAGCTCACTCTTCTGGCCCTTTAGGAAAAACATTGGAGTAGAAGAGTGCTCTTTTCTCAAATGCAGAGTGTGCTTCTTGTAAGGCGAGCTAGCGTTTGTTTCCCAGTCCTAAATGGAGTTGAATCACATGTAGTTTTTGGTCCTACGAGCAAAAGTTGTTTTCTGGTTAGAAGAGTCACTATTGCGCTCCCATTGCCATACACAGTGCAAATAGCACTCGCGTCTGTTTACAGCAAGTACAGTGTATTGGACTGAAGAGGATCTACTGTTCTTGTCAGTTTTATAAGCAGAATTGAATCAGACATGGCCGTGTTTGTACGAAGCACAGTTCTTTTGTTCTGAGTAAGCTCACTGTTTTGGCTCTATAGAAAACACAGTAGAGTAAAAGAGTGCTCTTTTCTCAAAAGCAGAGAGTGTTTCTTGTAAGGCGAGCAAGCGTTTGTTTCCCAGTTCTAAATGGAGTTGAATCACAGGCAGTTTTTGGTCCCATGAGCAAGAGTTGTTTTCTGGTAAGGAAAGTCACTATTGTGCTCCCATTCCCATACACAGTGCATATAGCACTCGTGTCTGTTCCCAGCAAGTACAGTGTATTGGACTGAAGAGGAGCTACTGTTCTTGTCAGTTTCCTAAGCAGAGATGAACTAGATATGGCCCGTGTGTGTAGGAAGCACAGTTCTTTTGTTCTGAGCAAGCTCACTGTTCTGGCCCTATAGGAAACACAGTAGAGTAGAAGAGTGCTCTTTTCTCAAAAGCAAATTGTGTTTCTTGTAAGGCAAACTAGCGTTAGTTTCCCAGTCCTAAATGGAGTTAAATCCCATGCAGTATCTGGTTCTACGAGCAAGAGTTGTTTTCTGGTAAGAAGAGTCACTATTGCGCACTCATTGCCATACACAGTGCAAATAGCACTAGCTTCTGCTTCCAGCAAGTACAGTGTATTGGACAGAAGAGGAGCTAATGTTCTTGTCAGTTTCCTAAGCAGAATTTTACTAGATATGCCCCGTGTGTGTAGGAATCACATTTCTTTTGTTCTGAGCAAGCTCACTGTTCGGACCCCATAGGAAACCCAGTAGAGTAGAAGAGTACCCTTTTCTCAAAAGCAGAGTGTGTTTCTTGTAAGGCGAGCTAGCGTTTGTTTCCCAGTCCTAAATGGAGTTGAATCACATACAGTTTTTGGTCCTACTAGCAAGAGTTGTTTTCTGGTAAGGAAAGTCACTATTGCGCTCCCATTGCCACACAGTGTAAATTGCACTCACGTCTGTTCCCAGCAAGTACAGTGTATTGAAGTGAAGAGGAGCTACTGTTCTTGTCAGTTTCCTAAGCAGAGTTGAACTAGATATAGCCCATGTGTGTAGGAAGCACAGTTCTTTTGTTCTGAGCAAGCTCACTTTTCGGACCCCATAGGAAACACAGTAGAGTAGAAGAGTACTCTTTTCTCAAAAGCAGAGTGTGTTTCTTGAAAGGCGAGCTAGTGTTTGTTTCCCAGTCAGAAATGGAGTTGAATCCCATGCAGTTTCTGGTCCTACGAGCAAGAATTGTTTTCTGGTAAGAAGAGTCACTATTGCGCTCCCATTGCCATACACAGTGCAAATAGCACTCACGGCTGTTCCAGCAAATACAGTGTATTGGACTGAAGAGGAGCTACTGTTCTTGTCAGTTTCCTAAGCAGAGTTGAACTAGATATGGCCCGTGTGTGGAGGAAGCACAGTTCCTTTGTTGTGAGCCAGCTCACTGTTCTGGCACTAAAGGAAACACAGTAGAGTAGAAGAGTGCTCTTTTCTCAAAAGCAGAGTGTGTTTCTTGTAGGGCGAGCTAGGGTTTGTTTCCCAGTCCTAAATGGAGTTGAATCACATGCAGTTTTTGGTCCTATGAGCAAGAGTTGTTTTCTGTTAAGGAAAGTCACTATTGCGCTCCCATTCCCATACACAGTGCAAATAGCACTCGTGTCTGTTCCCAGCAAGTATAGTGTATTGGACTGAAGAGGAGCTACCATTCTTGTCAGTTTCCTAAGCAGAGTTGAACTAGATATGGCCCGTGTGTGTAGGAAGCACAGTTCTTTTGTTCTGAGCAAGCTCACTGTTTTGGCACTATAGGAAACACAGTAGAGTAGAAGAGTGCTCTTTTCTCAAAAGCAGAGTGTATTTCTTGTAAGGCGAGCTAGCGTTTGTTTCCCAGTCCTAAATGGAGTTGAATCTCATGCAGTATCTGGTCCTACGAGCAAGAGTTGATTTCTAGTAAGAAGAGTTACTATTGCGCTCAAATTGCAATACACAGTGCAAATAGCACTCGCTTCTGCTTCCAGCAAGTACAGGGAATTGGACTGAAGAAGAGCTAATGTTCTTGTCAGTTTCCTAAGCAGAGTTGAACTAGATATGGCCCGTGTGTGTAGGAAGCACAGTTCTTTTGTTCTGAGCAAGCTCCCTCTTCGGACCCCATAGGAAACCCAGTAGAGTAGAAGAGTGCTCTTTTCTCAAAAGCAGAGTGTGTTTCTTGTAAGGCGAGCTAGTGTTTGTTTCCCAGTCAGAAATGGAGTTGAATCCCATGCAGTTTCTGGTCCTACGAGCAAGAGTTGTTTCCTTCTAAGGAAAGTCACTATTGCGCTCCCATTGACATACACAGTGCCAATAGCACTCGCGTCTGTTCCCAGCAAGTATAGTGTATTGGAATGAACAGGAGCTACCATTCTTGTCAGTTTTCTAAGCAGAGTTGTACTAGATATGGCCCGTGTGTGTAGGAAGCACAGTTCTTTTGTTCTGAACAAGCTCCCTGGTCTGGCCCTATAGAAAACAAGGTAGAGTAGATGAGAGCTCTTTTCTCAAAAGCAGAGTGTTTCTTGTAAGAGGAGCTAGTGTTTCTTTCCGAGTCCTAAATGGAGTTGAATCACATGCAGTTTCTGGTCCTACGAGCAAGAGTTGTTTTCTGGTAAGAAGAGTCACTATTGCGCTCCCATTTTCACACACAGGGCAAATAGCACTGGCGTCTGTTCCCAGCATGTACAGTCTATTGGACTGAAGAGGTTCTACTGTTCTTGTCAGTCTCCTAAGCAGAATTGAACAAGATATGGCCCGTGTGTGTAGGAAGCACAGTTCTTTTGTTCTGAGCAAGCTCACATTTCGAAACCCATAGGAAACACAGTAGAGTAGAAGAGTGCATTTTTCTCAAAAGCAGAGTGTGTTTCTTGTAAGGCGAGCTAGTGTTTGTTTCCCAGTCCTAAATGGAGTTGAAATACACATGCAGTTTCTGGTTCTACGAGCAAGAGTTGTTTTCTGGTAAGAAGAGTCACTATTGTGCTCCCTTTGCCATACACAGTGCAAATAACCCTCGCGTCTGTTCCCAGCAAGTACAGTGTATTGAACTGAAGAGGAGCTAATGTTCTGTCAGGTTCCTAAGCAGAGTTGAACTAGATATGGCCCATGTGTGTAGGAAGCACAGTTCTTTAGTACTCAGCAAGCTTACTGTTCTGGCCCTCTAGGAAACACAGTAGAGTAGAAGAGTGCTCTTTCCTCAAAAGCAGAGTGTGTTTTTTGTAAGGCGAGCTAGCGTTTGTTTCGCGGTCCTAAATGGAGCTGAATCACATGCAGTTTCCGTTCCTATGAGCAAGAGTTGTTTTCTGGTAAAGAAAGTCACTATTGTGATCCCATTGCCATACACAGTGCAAATAGCACTCGCGTCTTTTCTCAGCAAGAACAGTGTATTGTACTGAAGAGGAGCTACTTTTCTTGTCAGTTTCCTAAGCCGAATTGAACTAGATATGCCGCGTGTGTGTAGGAAGCACAGTTCTTTTGTTCTGAGCAATCTCATTGTTTGGACCCCATAGGAAACACAGTAGAGTAGAAGAGTGCTCTTTTCTCAAAAGCAGAGTGTGTTTCTTGTAAGGCGAGCTAGTGTTTGTTTCCCAGTCAGAAATGGAGTTGAATCCCATGCAGTTTCTGTTCCTACGAGCAAGAGTTGTTTTCTGGTAAGGAAAGTCACTATTGTGCTCCCATTGCCATACACAGTGGAAATAGCACTCGCGTCTGTTCCCAGCAAGTATAGTGTATTGGACTGAAGAGGAGCTTCTGTTCTTGTCAGTTTCCTAAGCAGAGTTGAACTAGATATGGCCCGTGTGTGGAGGAAGCACAGTTCTTTTGTTCTGAGAAAGCTCACTGTTCGGACCCCATCGGAAACCCAGTAGAGTAGAAGAGTGCTCTTTTCTCAAAAGCAGAGTATGTTTATTGTAAGGCGAGCTACTGTTTGTTTCCCAGTCCTAAATGGAGTTGAATCACATGCAGTTTCTGGTTTTACGAGCAAGAGTTGTTTTCTGGTAAGAAGAGTCACTATTGCGCTCCCTTTGCCATACACAGTGCAAATAGCACTCACGTCTGTTCCAGCAAGTACAGTGTATTGGACTGAAGAGGATCTACTGTTCTTTTCAGTTTCCTAAGCAGAGTTGAACTAGATATGGCCCGTGTGTGTAGGAAGCACAGTTCTTTTGTTCTGAGCAAGCTCACTGTTCTGGCCCTACAGGAAACACAGTGGAGTAGTAGAGTGCTCTTTTCTGAAAAGCAGAGTGTGTTTCTTGTAAGGCAGCTAGTGTTTGTTTCCCAGTCCTAAATGGAGTTGAATCACATGCAGTTTCTGGTTCTAGGAGCAAGAGTTGTTTTCTGATAAGGAAAGTCACTATTGTGCTCCCATTGCCATACACAGTGCAAATAGCACTCGCGTCTGTTCCCAGCAAGTATAGTGTATTGGAATGAACAGGACTTTCTGTTCTTGTCAGTTTTCTAAGCAGAGTTGAACTAGATACGGCCCGTGTGTGTAAGAAGCACAGTTCTTTTGTTCTGAGCAAGCTCACTGTTCGGACCCCATAGGAAACACAGTAGAGTAGAAGAGTGCTCTTTTCTCAAAAGCAGAGTGTGTTTCTTGTAAGGCAAGCAAGCGTTTCTTTCCCAGTCCTAAAAGGAGTTGAATCACATGCAGTTTCTGGTCGAACGATCAAGAGTTGTTTTCTGTTAAGAACAGTCACTGTTGTGCTCCCATTGTCATACACAGTGCAAATAGCACTGGCGTCTGTTCCCAGCATGTACAGTGTATTGGACTGAAGAGGAACTACCTTTCTTGTCAGTTTCCTAAGCAGAGTTGAACTAGATATGGCCGGGTGTGTAGGAAGCACAGTTCTTTTGTTCTGAGCAAACTCACTCTTCTGGCCCTATAGGAAACTCAGTAGAGTAGAAGAGTGCTCTTTTCTCAAAAGCAGAGTGTGTTTCTTGTAAGGCGAGCTAGCGTTTGTTTCCCAGTCCTAAATGGAGTTGAATCCCATGCAGTTTTTGTCCTATGAGCAAGAGTTGCTTTCTGGTAAGGAAAGTCACTATTGTGCTCCCATTGCCGTACACAGTGCAAATAGCACTCGTGTCTGTTCCCAGCAAGTACAGTGAATTGGACTGAAGAGGAGCTACTGTTCTTGTCAGTTTCCTAAGCAGAGTTGAACTAGATATGGCCCGTATGGGTAGGAAGCACAGTTCTTTTGTTGTGAGCCAGCTCACTGTTCTGGCCCTACAGGAAACACAGTAGAGTAGAAGAGTGCTCTTTTCTCAAAAGCAGAGTGTGTTTCTTGTAAGGCGAGCTACCATTTGTTTCCCAGTCCTAAATGGAGTTGAATCACATGCAGTTTCTATTCCTATGAGCAAGAGATGTTTTCTGGTAAGAAGAGTCACTATTGCGCTCCCATTGAGATACACAGTGCAAATAGCACTCGCGTCTGTTCCCAGCAAGTACAGTGTATTGGACTGAAGAGGAGCTACTGTTCTTGTCAGTTTCCTAAGCAGAGTTGAACTAGATATGGCCCGTGTGTGTAGGAAGCACAGTTCTTTTGTTCTGAGCAAGCTCACTGTTCGGACCCCATAGGAAACACAGTAGAGTAGAAGAGTGCTCTTATCTCAGAAGCAGAGTATGTTTCTTGTAAGGCAAGCTAGCGTTTGTTTCCAGTCCTAAATTGAGTTGAATCACATGCAGTTTCTGGTCCTACGAGCAAGAGTTGTTTTCTGGTAAGAAGAGTCACTATTGCGCTCCCATTTTCACACACAGGGCAAATAGCCCTGGCGTCTGTTCCCAGCATGTACAGTCTATTGGACTGAAGAGGTTCTACTGTTCTTGTTAGTCTCCTAAGCAGAATTGAACAAGATATGGCCCGTGTGTAGGAAGCACAGTTCTTTTGTTCTGAGCAAGCTCACATTTCGAAACCCATAGGAAACACAGTAGAGTAGAAGAGTGCATTTTTCTCAAAAGCAGAGTGTGTTTCTTCTAAGCCGAGCTAGTGTTTGTTTCCCAGTCCTAAATGGAGTTGAAATACACATGCAGTTTCTGGTTCTACGAGCAAGAGTTGTTTTCTGGTAAGAAGAGTCACTATTGTGCTCCCTTTGCCATACACAGTGCAAATAGCCATCGCGTCTGTTCCCAGCAAGTACAGTGTATTGGACTGAAGAGGAGCTACTGTTCTTGTCAGTTTCCTAAGCAGAGTTGAGCTAGATATGGCCCATGTGTGTAGGAAGCACAGTTCTTTTGTACTCAGCAAGCTTACTGTTCTGGCCCTATAGGAAACACAGTAGAGTAGAAGAGTGCTCTTTCCTCAAAAGCAGAGAGTGTTTTTTGTAAGGCGAGCTAGCATTTGTTTCGCAGTCCTAAATGGAGTTGAATCACATGCAGTTTCCGTTCCTATGAGCAAGAGTTGTTTTCTGGTAAAGAAAGTCACTATTGTGCTCCCATTGCCATAGACAGTGCAAATAGCACTCGCGTCTTTTCTCAGCAAGTACAGTGTATTGGACTGAAGAGGAGCTACTGTTCTTGTCAGTTTCCTAAGCCGAAATGAACTAGATATGGCCCGTTTGTGTAGGAAGCACAGTTCTTTTGTTCTGAGCAAGCTCACTGTTTGGACCCCATAGGAAACACAGTAGAGTAGAAGAGTGCTCTTTTCTCAAAAGCAGAGTGTGTTTCTTGTAAGGCGAGTTAGCGTTTGTTTCCCAGTCCTAAATGGAGTTGAATCACATGCAGTTTCTGGTCCTACAAGCAAGAGTTGTTTTCTGGTAAGAATAGAGACTATTGCGCTCCCATATCCATACACAGTGCAAATAGCACTGGCGTCTGTACCCAAAATGTACAGCGTATTGGACTGAAGAGGAGCTACTGTTCTTGTCAGTTTCCTAAGCAGAATTGAACTAGATATGGTCCGTGTGTGTAGGAAGGACAGTTCTTTTGTTCTGAGCAAGCTCACTGTTCTAGCCATATAGGAAACACAGTAGAGTAGAAGAGTGCTCTTTTCTCAAAAGCACAGTGTGTTTCTTGTAAGGCGAGCTAGTGTTTGTTTCCCAGTACTAAATGGAGTTGAATGACATGCAGTTTCTGGTCCTTCGAGCAAGAGTTTTTTCTGGTAATAAGAGTGACTATTGCGCTCCCATTGTCATACACAGGGCAAAAAGCACTGGCCTCTGTTCCCAGCATGTACAGTGTATTGGACTGAAGAGGATCTACTGTTCTTGTCAGGTTCCTAAGCAGAGTTGAACTAGATATGGCCCATGTGTGTAGGAAGCACAGTTCTTTTGTACTCAGCAAGCTCACTGTTCTGGCCCTATAGGAAACACAATAGAGTAGAAGAGTGCTCTTTCCTCAAAAGCAGAGTGTGTTTTTTGTAAGGCGAGCTAGCGTTTGTTTCGCAGTCCTAAATGGAGTTGAATCACATGCAGTTCTGGTCCTACGAGCAAGAGTTGTTTTCTGGTAAGAAGAGTCACTATTGTGCTCCCATTATCACACACAGGGAAAATAGCACTGGCGTCTGTTCCCAGCATGTACAGTCTATTGGACTAAGGGGTTCTAATGTTCTTGTCAGTTTCCTAAGCAGAATTGTACAAGATATGGCCCGTGTGTGTAGGAAGCACAGTTCTTTTGTTCTGAGCAAGCTTACATTTCGAACCCCATAGGAAACACAATAGAGTAGAAGAGTGCATTTTTCTGAAAAGCAGAGTGCGTTTCTTGTAAGGCGAGCTAGCGTTTGTTTCCCAGTCCTAAATGGAGTTGAAATACACATGCAGTTTCTGGTCCTACGAGCAAGAGTTGTTTTCTGGTAAGAAAAGTCACTATTGTGCTCCCTTTGCCATACACAGTGCAAATAGCGCTCGCGTCTGTTCCCAGCAAGTACAGTGTATTGGACTGAAGAGGAGTTACTGTTCTTGTCAGTTTCCTAAGCAGAGTAGAACTAGATATGGCCCGTGTGTGTAGGAAGCACAGTTCTTTTGTTCTGAGCAAGCTCACTGTTCTGGCAGTATAGGAAACACAGTAGAGTAGAAGAGTGCTCTTTTCTTAGAAGCAGAGTGTGTTTCTTGTAAGGCAAGCTAGCGTTTGTTTCCAGTCCTAAATGGAGTTGAATCACATGCAGTTTCTGGTCCTACGAGCAAGAGTTGTTTTCTGGTAAGAAGAGTCACTATTGCGCTCCCATTTTCACACACAGGGCAAATAGCCCTGGCGTCTGTTCCCAGCATGTACAGTCTATTAGACTGAAGAGGTTCTACTGTTCTTGTCAGTTTCCTAAGCAGAATTGAACAAGATATGGCCCGTGTGTGTAGGAAGCACAGTTCTTTTGTTCTGAGCAAGCTCACTTTTCGAACCCCATAGGAAACACAGTAGAGTAGAAGAGTGCATTTTTCTCAAAAGCAGAGTGTGTTTCTTGTAAGGCGAGCTAGTGTTTGATTCCCAGTCCTAAATGAAGTTGAAATACACATGCAGTTTCTGGTTCTATGAGCAAGAGTTGTTTTCTGGTAAGAAGAGTCACTATTGTGCTCCCTTTGCCATACACAGTGCAAATAGCCATCGCGTCTGTTCCCAGCAAGTACAGTGTATTGGACTGAAGAGGAGCTACTGTTCTTGTCAGTTTCCTAAGCAGAGTTGAACTAGATATGGCCCATGTGTGTAGGAAGCACAGTTCTTTAGTACTCAGCAAGCTTACTGTTCTTGCCCTATAGGAAACACAGTAGAGTAGAAGAGTGCTCTTTCCTCAAAAGCAGAGTGTGTTTTTTGTAAGGCGAGCTAGTGTTTGTTTCGCGGTCCTAAATGGAGCTGAATCACATGCAGTTTCCGTTCCTATGAGCAAGAGTTGTTTTCTGGTAAAGAAAGTCACTATTGTGATCCCATTGCCATACACAGTGCAAATAGCACTCGCGTCTTTTCTCAGCAAGAACAGTGTATTATACTGAAGAGGAGCTACTGTTCTTGTCAGTTTCCTAAGCCGAATTGAACTAGATATGCCGCGTGTGTGTAGGAAGCACAGTTCTTTTGTTCTGAGCAAGCTCATTGTTTGCACCCGATAGGAAACACAGTAGAGTAGAAGAGTGCTCTTTTCTCAAAAGCAGAGTGTGTTTCTTGTAAGGCGAGCTAGTGTTTGTTTCCCAGTCAGAAATGGAGTTGAATCCCATGCAGTTTCTGGTCCTACGAGCAAGAGTTGTTTTCTGGTAAGGAAAGTCACTATTGTGCTCCCATTGCCATACACAGTGGAAATAGCACTCGCGTCTGTTCCCAGCAAGTATAGTGTATTGGACTGAAGAGGAGCTTCTGTTCTTGTCAGTTTCCTAAGCAGAGTTGAACTAGATATGGCCCGTGTGTGTAGGAAGCACAGTTCTTTTGTTCTGAGAAAGCTCACTGTTCGGACCCCATCGGAAACCCAGTAGAGTAGAAGAGTGCTCTTTTCTCAAAAGCAGACTATGTTTATTGTAAGGCGAGCTACTGTTTGTTTCCCAGTCCTAAATGGAGTTGAATCACATGCAGTTTCTGGTTTTACGAGCAAGAGTTGTTTTCTGGTAAGGAAAGTCACTATTGCGCTCCCATTGCCATACACAGTGCAAATAGCACTCGCGTCTGTTCCCAGCCAGTACAGTGAATTGGACTGAAGAGGAGCTACTGTTCTTGTCATTTTCCTAAGCAGAGTTGAACTAGACATGGCCCGTGTGTGTAGGAAGCACAGTTCTTTTGTTCTGAACAAGCTCACTGGTCTGGCCCTATAGAAAACAAGGTAGAGTAGATGAGTTCTCTTTTCTAAAAAGCAGAGTGTTTCTTGTAAGAGGAGCTAGTGTTTCTTTCCGAGTCCTAAATGGAGTTGAATCACATGCAGTTTCTGGTCCTACGAGCAAGAGTTGTTTTCTGGTAAGAAGAGTCACTATTGCGCTCCCTTTGCCATACACAGTGCAAATAGCACTCACGTCTGTTCCAGCAAGTACAGTGTATTGGACTGAAGAGGATCTACTGTTCTTTTCAGTTTCCTAAGCAGACTTGAACTAGATATGGCCCGTGTGTGTAGGAAGCACAGTTCTTTTGTTCTGAGCAAGCTCACTGTTCTGGCCCTACAGGAAACACAGTGGAGTAGTAGAGTGCTCTTTTCTGAAAAGCAGAGTGTGTTTCTTGTAAGGCAGCTAGTGTTTGTTTCCCAGTCCTAAATGGAGTTGAATCACATGCAGTTTCTGGTTCTAGGAGCAAGAGTTGTTTTCTGATAAGGAAAGTCACTATTGTGCTCCCATTGACATACACAGTGCAAATAGCACTCGCGTCTCTTCCCAGCAAGTATAGTGTATTGGAATGAACAGGACTTTCTGTTCTTGTCAGTTTCCTAAGCAGAGTTGAACTAGATACGGCCCGTGTGTGTAAGAAGCACAATTCTTTTGTTCTGAGCAAGCTCACTGTTCGGACCCCATAGGAAACACAGTAGAGTAGAAGAGTGCTCTTTTCTCAAAAGCAGAGTGTGTTGTTTCTTGTAAGGCAAGCTAGCGTTTCTTTCCCAGTCCTAAAAGGAGTTGAATCACATGCAGTTTCTGGTCGAACGATCAAGAGTTGTTTTCTGTTAAGAACAGTCACTGTTGTGCTCCCATTGTCATACACAGTGCAAATAGCACTGGCGTCTGTTCCCAGCATGTACAGTGTATTGGACTGAAGAGGAACTACCTTTCTTGTCAGTTTCCTAATCAGAGTTGAACTAGATATGGCCGGGTGTGTAGGAAGCACAGTTCTTTTGTTCTGAGCAAACTCACTCTTCTGGCCCTATAGGAAACTCAGTAGAGTAGAAGAGTGCTCTTTTCTCAAAAGCAGAGTGTGTTTCTTGTAAGGCGAGCTAGCGTTTGTTTCCCAGTCCTAAATGGAGTTGAATCACATGCAGTTTTTGTCCTATGAGCAAGAGTTGCTTTCTGGTAAGGAAAGTCACTATTGCGCTCCCATTGCCGTACACAGTGCAAATAGCACTCGTGTCTGTTCCCAGCAAGTACAGTGAATTGGACTGAAGAGGAGCTACTGTTCTTGTCAGTTTCCTAAGCAGAGTTGAACTAGATATGGCCCGTATGGGTAGGAAGCACAGTTCTTTTGTTGTGAGCCAGCTCACTGTTCTGGCCCTACAGGAAACACAGTAGAGTAGAAGAGTGCTCTTTTCTCAAAAGCAGAGTGTGTTTCTTGTAAGGCGAGCTACCATTTGTTTCCCAGTACTAAATGGAGTTGAATCACATGCAGTTTCTATTCCTATGAGCAAGAGATGTTTTCTGGTAAGAAGAGTCACTATTGCGCTCCCATTGAGATACACAGTGCAAATAGCACTCGCGTCTGTTCCCAGCAAGTACAGTGTATTGGACTGAAGAGGAGCTACTGTTCTTGTCAGTTTCCTAAGCAGAGTTGAACTAGATATGGCCCGTGTGTTTAGGAAGCACAGTTCTTTTGTTCTGAGCAAGCTCACTGTTCAGACCCCATAGGAAACACAGTAGAGTAGAAGAGTGCTCTTTTCTCAAAAGCAGAGTGTGTTTCTTGTAAGACGAGCTAGCGTTTGTTTCCCAGTCCTAAATGGAGTTGAATCCCGTGCAGTTTCTGGTCCTACAAGCAAGAGTTGTTTTCTGGTAAGAAGAGTCACTATTGCGCTCCCATTGAGATACACAGTGCAAATAGCACTCGCCTCTGTACCCAGCAAGTACAGTGTATTGGACTGAAGGGGAGCTACTGTTCTTGTCAGTTTCCTAAGCAGAGTTGAACTAGATATGGCCCGTTTTGTGGAGGAAGCACAGTTCTTTTATTCTGAGCTAGCTCACTGTTCTGGCCCTACAGGAAACACAGTAGAGTAGAAGAGTGTTCTTTTCTCAAAAGAAGAGTGTGTTTCTTGTAAGGCAAGCTAGCGTTTGTTTCCCAGTTCTAAAAGGAGTTGAATCACATGCAGTTTTTGGTTGAACAATCAAGAGTTGTTTTCTGTTAAGAAGAGTCACTGTTGTGCTCCCATTGTCATACACAGTGCAAATAGCACTGGCGTCTGTTCCCAGCATGTACAGTGTATTGGACTGAAGAGGAGCTACTCTTCTTGTGAGTTTCCTAAGCAGAGTTGAACTAGATATGGCCGGGTGTGTAGGAAGCACAGTTCTTTTGTTCTGAGCAAGCTCACTGTTCTGGCCCTATAGAAAACTCAGTAGAGTAGAAGAGTGCTCTTTTCTCAAAACCAGAGAGTGTTTCTTGTAAGGCGAGCTAGCGTTTGTTTCCCAGTCCTAATAGAGGTGAATCACATGCAGTTTCTGGTCCTATGAGCAACAATTGTTTTCTGGTTTGGAAAGTCACTATTGCGCTCCCATTGCATTACACAGTGCAAATAGCACTCACGTCTGTTCCCAGCAAGTACAGTGTATTGGACTGAAGAGGAGCTACTGTTCTTGTCAGTTTTCTAAGCAGAGTTGAACTAGATATGGCCCGTGTGTGTAGGAAGCACAGTTCTTTTGTTCTGAGCAAGCTCACTGTTCGGAACCCATAGGAAACACAGTAGAGTAGAAGAGTGCCCTTTTATCAAAAGCAGAGTTTGTTTCTTGTAAGGCGAGCTAGCGTTTGTTTTCCAGACCTAAATGGAGTTGAATCACATGCAGTTTCTGGTCCTGTGAGCAAGAGTTGTTTTCTGGTAAGAAGAGTCACTATTGTTCTCCCATTGAGATACACAGTGTAAATAGCACTCGCGTCTGTTCCGAGCAAGTACAGTGTATTGGAATGAAGAGGAGCCACTGTTCTTGTCATTTTCCTAAGCAGAGTTGAACTAGACATGGCCCGTGTGTGTAGGAAGCACAGTTCTTTTGTTCTGAGCAAGCTCACTGTTCGAACCCCGTAAGAAACACAGTAGAGTAGAAGAGTGCCCTTTTCTCAAAAGCAGAGTGTGTTTCTTGTAAGGCAAGCTAGAGTTTGTTTCCCAGTCCTAAATGGAGTTGAATCCCATGCAGTTTCTGGTCCTACGAGCAAGAGTTGTTTTCTGGTAAGAAGAGTCACTATTGCGCTCCCATTTTCACACACAGGGCAAATAGCACTGGCGTCTGTTCCCAGCATGTACAGTCTATTGGACTGAAGAGGTTCTACTGTTCTTGTCAGTCTCCTAAGCAGAATTGAACAAGATATGGCCCGTGTGTGTAGGAACCACAGTTCTTTTGTTCTGAGAAAGCTCACATTTCGAAACCCATAGGAAACACAGTAGAGTAGAAGAGTGCATTTTTCTCAAAAGCAGAGTGTGTTTCTTGTAAGGCGAGCTAGTATTTGTTTCCCAGTCCTAAATGGAGTTGAAATACACATGCAGTTTCTGGTTCTACGAGCAAGACTTGTTTTCTCGTAAGAAGAGTCACTATTGTGCTCCCTTTGCCGTACACAGTGCAAATAGCCCTCGCGTCTGTTCCCAGCAAGTACAGTGTATTGGACTGAAGAGGAGCTACTGTTCTTGTCAGTTTCCTAAGCAGAGTTGAACTAGATATGGCCCATGTGTGTAGGAAGCACAGTTCTTTAGTACTCAGCAAGCTTACTGTTCTGGCCCTATAGGAAACACAGTAGAGTAGAAGAGTGCTCTTTCCTCAAAAGCAGAGTGTGTTTTTTGTAAGGCGAGCTAGCGTTTGTTTTGCAGTCCTAAATGGAGTTGAATCACATGCAGTTTCCGTTCCTATGAGCAAGAGTTGTTTTCTGGTAAAAAAAAGTCACTATTGTGCTCCCATTGCCATACACAGTGCAAATAGCATTCGCGTCTTTTCTCAGCAAGAACAGTGTATTGGACTGAAGAGGAGCTACTGTTCTTGTCAGTTTCCTAAGCCGAATTGAACTAGATATGGCCCGTGTGTGTAGGAAGCACAGTTCTTTTGTTCTGAGCAAGCTCATTGTTTGGACCCGAATAGGAAACACAGTAGAGTAGAAGAGTGCTCTTTTCTCAAAAGCAGAGTGTGTTTCTTGTAAGGCGAGCTAGTGTTTGTTTCCCAGTCAGAAATGGAGTTGAATCCCATGCAGTTTCTGGTCCTACGAGCAAGAGTTGTTTTCTGGTAAGGAAAGTCACTCTTGTGCTCCCATTGCCATACACAGTGGAAATAGCACTCGCGTCTGTTCCCAGCAAGTATAGTGTATTGGACTGAAGAGGAGCTTCTGTTCTTGTCATTTTCCTAAGCAGAGTTGAACTAGACATGGCCCGTGTCTTAGGAAGCACAGTTCTTTTGTTCTGAGCAAGCTCACTGTTCGAACCCCGTAAGAAACACAGTACAGTAGAAGAGTGCCCTTTTCTCAAAAGCAGAGTGTGTTTCTTGTAAGGCAAGCTAGAGTTTGTTTCCCAGTCCTAAATGGAGTTGAGTCACATGCATTTTCTGGTCGTACGTGCAAGAGTTGTTTTCTGGTAAGAAGAGTCACTATTGCGCTCCCATTGACATACACAGTGCAAATAGCACTCGCGTCTGTTCCCAGCAAGTACAGTGTATTGGACTGAAGAGGAGCTACTGTTCTTGTCAGTTTCCTAAGCATAGTTGAACTAGATATGGCCCGTGTGTGTAGGATGCACAGTTCTTTTGTTCTGAGCAAGCTCACTGTTCTGGCCCTCTAGGAAACACAGTAGATTAGAAGAGTGCTCTTTTCTCAAAAGCAGAGTGTGTTTCTTGTAAGGCGAGCTAGCGTTTGTTTCCCAGTCCTACATGGAGTTGAATCCCATGCAGTTTCTGGTCCTACGAGCAAGAGTTGTTTTCTGGTAAGAAGAGTCACTATTGTGCTCCCATTGTCAAACACAGGGCAAAAAGCACTGGCGTCTGTTCCCAGCATGTACAGTGTATTGGACTGAAGAGGATCTATTGTTCTTGTCGGTTTCCTAAGCAGAATTGATCTAGATATGGCCCGTGTGTGTAGGAAGCACAGTTCTTTTGTTGTGAGCCAGCTCACTGTTCTGGCCCTATAGAAAACAATGAGTAGAAGAGTGCTCTTTTCTCAAAAGCAGAGTGTGTTTCCTGTAAGGCGAGCTAGTGTTTGTTTCCCAGTCCTAAATGGAGTTGAATCACATGCAGTTTCTGATCCTACGAGCAAGAATTTTTTTCTGGTAAGAAGAGTCACTGTTGCGCTCCCATTGAGATACATAGTGCAAATAGCACTCACGTCTGTTCCCAGCAAGTACAGTGTGTTGGACTGAAGAGGAGCTACTGTTCTTGTCAGTTTCCTAAGCATAGTTGAACTAGATATGGCCCGTGTGTGTAGGAAGCACAGTTCTTTGGTTCTGAGCAAGCTCACTGTTCGGACACCATAGGAAACCCAGTAGAGTAGAACAGTGCTCTTTTCTCAAAAGCAGAGTGTGTTTCTTGTAAGGCGAGCTAGTGTTTGTTTCCCAGTCCTAAATGGAGTTGAATCCCATGCAGTTTCTGGTCCTACGAGCAAGCGTTGTTTTCTGGTAAGGAAAGTCACTATTGCGCTCCCATTGCCATACACAGTGCAAAAAGCACTCGCGTCTGTTCCCAGCAAGTATAGTGTATTGGAATGAACAGGAGCTACCATTCTTGTCAGTTTTCTAAGCAGAGTTGAACTAGATATGGCCCGTGTGTGTAGGACGCACAGTTTTTATGTTCTGAACAAGCTCACTGTTCGGAACCCATAGGAAACCCAGTAGAGTACAAGAGTGCCCTTTTATCAAAGCAGAGTGTGTTTCTTGTAAGGCGAGCTAGCGTTTGTTTCCCAGACCTAAATGGAGTTGAATCACATGCAGTTTCTGGTCCTACGAGCAAGAATTGTTTTTCTGGTAACAAGAGTCACTATTGCACTCCCATTGCCATACACAGTGCAAATAGCACTCGCTTCTGCTTCCAGCAAGTACAGGGAATTGGACTGAAGAGGAGCTAATGTTCTTGTCAGTTTCCTAAGCAGAGTTGAACTAGATATGGCCCATGTGTGTAGGAAGCACTGTTCTTTTGTACTCAGCAAGCTCACTGTTCTGGCCCTATAGGAAACACAATAGAGTAGAAGAGTGCTCTTTCCTCAAAAGCAGAGTGTGTTTTTTGTAAGGCGAGCTAGCGTTTGTTTCGCAGTCCTAAATGGAGTTGAATCACCTGCAGTTTCTGGTCCTAACGAGCAAGAGTTGTTTTCTGGTAAGAAGAGTCACTATTGCGCTCCCATTGTCACACACATTGAAAATAGCACTGGCGTCTGTTCCCAGCATGTACAGTCTATTGGACTGAAGAGGTTCTACTGTTCTTGTCAGTTTCTTAAGCAGAATTGAACAAGATATGGCCCGTGTGTGTAAGAAGCACAGTTCTTTTGTTATGAGCAAACTTACATTTCGAACCCCATAGGAAACACAGTAGAGTAGAAGAGTGCATTTTTCTCAAAAGCAGAGTGCGTTTCTTGTAAGGCAAGCTAGCGTTTGTTTCCCAGTCCTAAATGGAGTTGAAATACACATGCAGTTTCTGGTCCCTACGAGCAAGAGTTGTTTTCTGGTAAGAAGAGTCACTATTGTGCTCCCTTTGCCATACACAGTGCAAATAGCGCTCGCGTCTGTTCCCAGCAATTACAGTGTATTGGACTGAAGAGGAGTTACTGATCTTGTCAGTTTCCTAAGCAGAGTAGAACTAGATATGGCCCGTGTGTGTAGGAAGCACAGTTTCTTTTGTTCTGAGCAATCTCACTGTTCGAACCCAATGGAAACACAGTTAGCGTAGAAGAGTGCTCTTTTCTCAAATGCAGAGTGTGTTTCTTGTAAGGCGAGCTAGCGTTTGTTTCCCATTCCTAAATGGATTTGAATTACATGCAGTTTCTGGTCATACAAGCAAGAGTTGTTTTCTGTTAAGAAGAGTCACTATTGCGCTCCCCATTGTCACACACAGGGCAAATAGCACTGGCGTCTGTTCCCAGCATGTACAGTCTATTGGACTGAAGAGGTTCCACTGTTCTTGTCCGTTTCCTAAGCAGAATTGAACAAGATATGGCCCGTGCGTGTAGGAAGCACAGTTCTTTTATTCTGAGCAAGCTCACATTTTGAACCCCATAGAAAAGACAGTAGAGTAGAATAGTGCATTTTTCTCAAAAGCACAGTGTGTTTCTTGTAAGGTGAGCTAGCGTTTGTTTCCCAGTCCTAAATGGAGTTTGAAATACACATGCATTTTCTGGTCCTATGAGTATGAGTTGTTTTCTGGTAAGACAGTCACTATTGCGCTCCCTTTGCCATACACAGTGCAAATAGCCCTCGCGACTGTTCCCAGGAAGTACAATGTATTGGACTGAAGAGGAGCTACTGTTCTTGTCAGTTTCCTAAGCAGAGTTGAACTAGATATGGCCCATGTGTGTAGGAAGCACAGTTCTTTTGTACTCAGCAAGTTTACTGTTCTGGCGCTATAGGAAACACAGTAGAGTAGAAGAGAAGAGTGCTCTTTCCTCAAAAGCAGAGTGTGTTTTTGTAAGGCGAGCTAGCGTTAGTTTCGCAATCCTAAATGGAGTTGAATCACATGCAGTTTCCGTTCCTAAGAGCAAGAGTTGTTTTCTGGTAAGAAGAGTCACTATTGCACTCCCATAGCCATACACAGTGCAAATAGCACTGGCGTCTGTACCCAAAATGTACAGCATATTGGACTGAAGTGGATCTACTGTTCTTTTCAATTTCCTAAGCAGAGTTGAACTAGATATGGCCCGTGTGTGTAGGAAGCACAGTTCTTTTGTTCTGAGCAAGCTCACTGTTCGGACCCCATAGGAAACCCAGTAGAGTAGAAGAGTGCTCTTTTCTCAAAAGCAGAGTGTGTTTCTTGTAAGGCGAGCTAGTGTTTGTTTCCCAGTCAGAAATGGAGTTGAATCCCATGCAGTTTCTGGTCCTACGAGCAAGAGTTGTTTCCTTCTAAGGAAAGTCACTATTGCGCTCCCATTGCCATACACAGTGCAAATAGCACTGGCGTCTGTACCCAGCATGTACAGCGTATTGGACTGAAGAGGATCTACTGTTCTTTTCAGTTTCCTAAGCAGAGTGGAACTAGATATGTCCCGTGTGTGTAGGAAGCACAGTTCTTTTGTTCTGAGCAAGCTCACTGTTCGGACCCCATAGGAAACACAGTAGAGTAGAAGAGTGCTCTTATCTCAGAAGCAGAGTGTGTTTCTTGTAAGGCAAGCTAGCATTTGTTTTGCAGTCCTAAATGGAGTTGAATCACATGCAGTTTCTGGTCCTACGAGCAAGAGTTGTTTTCTGGTAAGAAGAGTCACTATTGCGCTCCCATTTTCACACACAGGGCAAATAGCCCTGGCGTCTGTTCCCAGCATGTACAGTCTATTGGACTGAAGAGGTTCTACTGTTCTTGTCAGTTTCCTAAGCAGAATTGAACAAGATATGGCCCGTGTGTGTAGGAAGCACAGTTCTTTTGTTCTGAGCAAGCTCACATTTCGAACCCCATAGGAAACACAGTAGAGTAGAAGAGTGCATTTTTCTCAAAAGCAGAGTGTGTTTCTTGTAAGGCGAGCTAGTGTTTGTTTCCCAGTCGTAAATGGAGTAGAAATACACATGCAGTTTCTGGTCCTACGAGCAAGAGTTGTTTTCTGGTAAGAAGAGTCACTATTGCGCTCCCTTTGCCATACACAGTACAAATAGCCCTCGCGTCTGTTCCCAGCAAGTACAATGTATTGGACTGAAGAGGAGCTACTGTTCTTGTCAGTTTCCTAAGCAGAATTGAACTAGATATGGCCCGTGTGTGTAGGAAGCACAGTTCTTTTGTTCTGAGCAAGCTCACTGTTCTGGCCCTATAGGAAACACAGTAGAGTAGAAGAGTGCTCTTTTCTCAAAAGCAGAGTGTGTTTCTTGTAAGTCGAGCTAGTGTTTGTTTCCCAGTCTTTAATGTAGTTGAATCACATGCAGTTTCCGTTCCTAAGTGCAAGAGTTGTTTTCTGGTAAGGAAAGTCACTATTGTGCTCCCATTGAGATACACAGTGCAAATAACAGTCGAATCTGTTCCCAGCAAGTACAGTGTATTGGACTGAAGAGGAGCTACTGTTCTTGTCAGTTTCCTAAGCAGAGTTTAACTAGATATGGCCCGTGTGTGTAGGAAGCACAATTCATTTGTTCTGAGCAAGCTCACTGTTCTGGCCCTATAGGAAACACAGTATAGTAGAAGAGTGCTCTTTTGTCAAAAGCAGAGTGTGTTTCTCGTAAGGCGAGCTAGCGTTTGTTTCCCAGTCATAAATGGAGTTGAATCACATGCAGGATCAGGTCCTACGAGCAAGAGTTGTTTTCTGGTAAGAAGAGTCACTATTGTGCTCCCATTGTGATACACAGGGCAAATAGTACTGGCGTCTGTTCCCAGCATGTACAGTGTATTGGACTGAAGAGGATCTACTGTTCTTGTCAGTTTCCTAAGCAGAGTTGAACTAGATATAGCCCGTGTGTGTAGGAAGCACAGTTCTTTTGTTCTGAGCAATCTCACTTTTCGGACCCCATAGGAAACACAGTAGAGTAGAAGAGTACTCTTTTCTAAAAAGCAGAGTGTGTTTCTTGTAAGGCGAGCTAGCGTTTGTTTCCCAGTCCTAAATGGACTTGAATCCCGTGCAGTTTCTGGTCCTACGAGCAAGAGTTGTTTTCTGCTAAGAAGAGTCACTATTGCGCTCCCATTGAGATACACAGTGCAAATAGCACTCGCCTCTGTTCCCAGTAAGTACAGTGTTTTGGACTGAAGAGGAGCTACTGTTCTTGTCAGTTTCCTAAGCAGAGTTGAACTAGATATGGCCCGTTTTGTGGAGGAAGCACAGTTCTTTTATTCTGAGCTAGCTCACTGTTCTGGCCCTACAGGAAACACAGTAGAGTAGAAGAGTGTTCTTTTCTCGAAAGAAGAGTGTGTTTCTTGTAAGGCGAGCTAGCGTTTGTTTCCCAGTTCTAAAAGGAGTTGAATCACATGCAATTTTTGGTTGAACAATCAAGAGTTGTTTTCTGTTAAGAAGAGTCACTGTTGTGCTCACATTGTCATACACAGTGCAAATAGCACTGGCGTCTGTTCCCAGCATGTACAGTGTATTGGACTGAAGAGGAGCTACTCTTCTTGTGAGTTTCCTAAGCAGAGTTGAACTAGATATGGCCGGGTGTGTAGGAAGCACAGTTCTTTTGTTCTGAGCAAGCTCACTGTTCTGGCCCTATAGGAAACTCAGTAGAGTAGAAGAGTGCTCTTTTCTCAAAACCAGAGTGTGTTTCTTGTAAGGCGAGCTAGCGTTTGTTTCACAGTCCTAATAGAGGTGAATCACATGCAGTTTCTGGTCCTAGGAGCAAGAATTGTTTTCTGGTTTGGAAAGTCACTATTGCGCTCCCATTGCATTACACAGTGCAAATAGCACTCACGTCTGTTCCCAGCAAGTACACTGTATTGGACTGAAGAGGAGCTACTGTTCTTGTCAGTTTTCTAAGCAGAGTTGAACTAGATATGGCCCATGTGTGTAGGAAGCACAGTTCTTTTGTTCTGAGCAAGCTCACTGTTCGGAAACCATAGGAAACACAGTAGAGTAGAAGAGTGCCCTTTTATCAAAAGCAGAGTGTGTTTCTTGTAAGGCGAGCTAGCGTTTGTTTTCCAGACCTAAATGGAGTTGAATCACATGCAGTTTCCTCTCCTATGAGCAAAAGTTGTTTTCTGGTAAGAAGAGTCACTATTGTTCTCCCATTGAGATACACAGTGCAAATAGCACTCGCGTCTGTTCCCAGCAAGTACAGTGTATTGGACTGAAGAGGAGCCACTGTTCTTGTCATTTTCCTAAGCAGAGTTGAACTAGACATGACCCATGTGTGTAGGAAGCACAGTTCTTTTGTTCTGAGCAAGCTCACTGTTCGAACCCCGTAAGAAACACAGTAGAGTAGCAGAGTGCCCTTTTCTCAAAAGCAGAGTGTGTTTCTTGTAAGGCAAGCTAGAGTTTGTTTCCCAGTCCTAAATGGAGTTGAATCCCATGCAGTTTCTGGTCCTACGAGCAAGAGTTGTTTTCTGGTAAGAAGAGTCACTATTGTGCTCCCTTTGTCACACACAGGGCAAATAGCACTGGCGTCTGTTCCCAGCATGTACAGTGTATTGGACTGAAGAGGATTTATTGTTCTTGTCAGTTTCCTAAGCAGAGTTGAACTAGATATGGCCCTTGTGTGTAGGAAGCACAGTTCTTTGGTTCTGAGCAAGCTCACTGTTCTGGCCCTATAGGAAACACAGTAGAGTAGAAGAGTGCTCTTTTCTCAAAAGCAGAGTGTGTTTCTTGTAAGGCGAGCTAGCATTTGTTTCCCAGTCCTAAATGGAGTTAAATGACATGCAGTTTCTGGTCCTAGGAGCAAGAGTTGTTTTCTGGTAAGGAAAGTCACTATTGTGCTCCCATTGCCATACACAGTGCAAATAGCACTCGCGTCTGTTCCCAGCAAATATAGTGTATTGGACTGAAGAGGAGCTTCTTTCTTGTCAGTTTCCTAAGCAGAGTTGAACTAGATATGGCCGCTGTGTATAGGAAGCACAGTTCTTTGTTCTGTGCAAGCTCACTGTTCGGACCCCATAGGAAACACAGTAGAGTAGAAGAGTGCTCTTTTCTCAAAGCAAATTGTGTTTCTTGTAAGGTGAACTAGCGTTTGTTTCCCAGTCCTAAATGGAGTTGAATCCCATGCAGTATCTAGTTCTACGAGCAAGAGTTGTTTTCTGGTAAGAAGAGTCACTATTGCGCACTCATTGCCATACACAGTGCAAATAGCACTAGCTTCTGCTTCCAGCAAGTACAGTGTATTGGACTGAAGAGGAGCTAATGTTCTTGTCAGTTTCCTAAGCAGAGTTGAACTAGATATGCCCCGTGTGTGTAGGAATCACATTTCATTTGTTCTGAGCAAGCTCACTTTTCGAACCCCTAGGAAACACAGTAGAGTAGAAGAGTACTCTTTTCTCAAAAGCAGAGTGTGTTTCTTGTAAGGCATGCTAGCGTTTGTTTCCCAGTCCTAAATGGAGTTGAATCACATACAGTTTTTGGTCCTAAAGCAAGAGTTGTTTTCTGGTAAGGAAAGTCACTATTGCGCTCCCATTGCCACACAGTGAAAATTGCACTCACGTCTGTTCCCAGCAAGTACAGTGTATTGGAGTGAAGAGGAGCTACTGTTCTTGTCAGTTTCCTAAGCAGAGTTGAACTAGATATAGCCCATGTGTGTAGTAAGCACAGTTCTTTTGTTCTGAACAAGCTCACTTTTCGGGCCCCATAGGAAACACAGTAGAGTAGAAGAGTACTCTTTTTTCAAAAGCAGAGTGTGTTTCTTGTAAGGCGAGCTAGTGTTTGTTTCCCAGTCAGAAATGGAGTTGAATCCCATGCAGTTTCTGGTCCTACGAGCAAGAGTTGTTTTCTGGTAAGAAGAGTCACTATTGTGCTCACATTGCCATACACAGTGCAAATACCACTCACGTCTGTTCCAGCAAGTACAGTGTATTGGACTGAAGAGGAGCTACTGTTCTTGTCAGTTTCCTAAGCAGAGTTGAACTAGATATGGCCCGTGTGTGGAGGAAGCACAGTTCTTTTGTTGTGAGCCAGCTCACTGTTCTGGCACTACAGGAAACACAGTAGAGTAGAAGAGTGCATTTTTCTCAAAAGCAGAGTGTGTTTCTTGTAGGCGAGCTAGCGTTTGTTTCCCAGACCTAAATGGAGTTGAATCACATGCAGTTTCTGGTCCTACGAGCAAGAGTTGTTTTCTGGTAAGAAGAGTCACTATTGCCCTCCCTTTGCCATACACAGTGCAAATAGCACTCCCGTCTGTTCCAACAAGTACAGTGTATTGGACTGAAGAGGAGCTACTGTTCTTTTCAGTTTCCTAAGCAGAGTTGAACTAGATATGGCCCGTGTGTGTAGAAAGCACAGTTCTTTTGTTCTGAGCAAGCTCACTGTTCTGCCCCTATAGGAAACACAGTGGAGTAGTAGAGTGCTCTTTTCTCAAAAGCAGAGTGTGTTTCTTGTAAGGCGAGCTAGCGTTTGTTTCCCAGTCCTAAAAGGAGTTGAATCACATGCAGTTTCTGGTCCTAGGAGCAAGAGTTGTTTTCTGATAAGGAAAGTCACTATTGTGCTCCCATTGACATACACAGTGCAAATAGCACTCGCGTCTGTTCCCAGCAAGTATAGTGTATTGGACTGAAGAGTAGCTACTGTTCTTGTAAGTTTCCTAAGCAGAGTTGAACTAGATATGGCCCATGTGTGTAGGATGCACAGTTCTTTTGTACTCAGCAAGCTTACTGTTCTGGCCCTATAGGAAACACAGTAGACTAGAAGAGTGCTCTTTCCTCAAAAGCAGAGTGTGTTTTTTGTAAGGAGAGCTAGTGTTTGTTTCGCAGTCCTAAATGCAGTTGAATCACATGCAGTTTCCGTTCCTATGAGCAAGAGTTTTTTTCTGGTAAAGAAAGTCACTATTGTGCTCCCATTGCCATACACAGTGCAAATAGCACTCGCGTCTTTTCTCAGCAAGTACAGTGTATTGGACTGAAGAGGAGCTACTGTTCTTGTCAGTTTCCTTAGCTGAATTGAACTAGATATGGCCCGTGTGTGTAGGAAGCAAGTTCTTTTGTTCTGAGCAAGCTCACTGTTTGGACCCGATAGGAAACCCAGTAGAGTAGAAGAGTGCTCTTTTCTCAAAAGCAGAGTGTGTTTCTTGTAAGGCGAGCTAGCGTTTGTTTCCCATTCCTAAATGGAGTTGAATCACATGCAGTTTCTGGTCATACGAGCAATAGTTGTTTTCTGTTAAGAAGAGTCACTGTTTCGCTCCCATTGTCACACACAGGGCAAATAGCACTGGCGTCTGTTCCCAGCATATACAGTCTATTGGACGGAAGAGGTTCTACTGTTCTTGTCAGTTTCCTAAGCAGAATTGAACAAGATATGGCCCGTGTGTGTAGGATGCACAGTTCTTTTGTTCTGAGCAAGCTCACATTTCGAACCCCATAGAAAACACAGTAGAGTAGAAGAGTGCATTTTTCTCAAAAGCAGAGTGTGTTTCTTGTAAGGTGAGCTAGCGTTTGTTTCCCAGTCCTAAATGGAGTTGAAATACACATGCAGTTTCTGGTCCTACGAGCAAGAGTTGTTTTCTGGTAAGAAGAGTCACTATTGCGCTCCCTTTGCCATACACAGTGCAAATAGCCCTCGCGACAGTTCCCAGCAAGTACAATGTATTGGACAGAAGAGGAGCTACTGTTCTTGTCAGTTTCCTAAGCAGAGTTGAACTACATATGGCCCATGTGTGTAGGAAGCACAGTTCTTTTGTACTCAGCAAGCTTACTGTTTTGGCCCTATAGGAAACACAGTAGAGTAGAAGAGTGCTCTTTCCTCAAAAGCAGAGTGTGTTCTTGTAAGGTGAGCTAGCGTTTGTTTCACAGTCCTAAATGGAGTTGAATCACATGCAGTTTCCGTTCCAACGAGCAAGAGTTGTTTTTTGGTAAGGAAAGTCACTATTGCGCTCCCATTGCCATACACAGTGCAAATAGCACTCGTGTCTGTTCCCAGCAAGTACAGTGTATTGGACTGAAGAGGAGCTACTGTTCTTGTCAGCTTCCTAAGCAGAATTGAACTAGATATGGCCCGTGTGTGTAGGAAGCTCAGTTCTTCTGTTCTGAGCAAGCTCACTGTTCTAGCCCTATAGGAAACACAGTAGAGTAGAAGAGTGCATTTTTCTCAAAAGCAGAGTGTGTTTCTTGTAAGGTGAGCTAGCGTTTGTTTCCCAGTCCTAAATGGAGTTGAAATACACATGCAGTTTCTGGTCCTACGAGCAAGAGTTGTTTTCTGGTAAGAAGAGTCACTATTGCGCTCCCTTTGCCATACACAGTGCAAAAAGCCCTGGCGTCTGTACCCAGCATGTACAGTGTATTGGACTGAAGAGGATCTACTCTTCTTGTCCGTTTCCTAAGCAGAATTGAACTACATATGTCCCGTGTGTGTAGGCAGCCCAGTTATTTTGTTCTGAGCAAGCTCACTGTTCTGGCCCTATAGGAAACACAGTAGAGTAGAAGAGTGCTCTTTTCTCAAAAGCAGAGTGTGTTTCTTGTAAGGCGAGCTAGCGTTTGTTTCCCATTCCTAAATGGAGTTGAATCACATGCAGTCTCTGGTCCTACGAGCAAGAGTTTTTTCTGGTAATAAGAGTAACTATTGAGCTCCCATTGTCATACTCATGGCAAATAGCACTGGCCTCTGTTCCCAGCATGTACAGTGTATTGGACTGAAGAAGATCTACTGTTCTTGTCAGTTTCCTAACCAGAGTTGAACTAGATATGGCCCATGTGTGTAGGAAGCACAATTCTTTTGTACTCAGCAAGCTCACTGTTCTGGCCCTATAGGAAACACAGAAGAGTAGAAGAGTGCTCTTTCCTCAAAAGCAGAGTGTGTTTCTTGTAAGGCGAGCTAGTGTTTGTTTCCCAGTCCTTAATGGAGTTGAATCACATGCAGTTTCCATTCCTACGAGCAAGAGTTCTTTTCTGGTAAGGAAAGTCACTATTGCGCTCCCATTGCCACATAGTGCAAATAGCACTCGCGTCTGTTCCCAGCAAGTACAGTGTATTGGACTGAAGAGGAGCTACTGTTTTTTCAGTTTCCTAAGCAGAATTGAACTAGATATGGCCCGTGTGTGTAGGAAGCACAGTTCTTTTGTTCTGAGCAAGCTCACTGTTTGGACCCCATGTGAAACACTGTAGAGTAGAAGAGTGCTCTTTTCTCAATAGCAGAGTGTGTTTCTTGTAAAGCAAGCTAGCGTTTGTTTCCCAGTCCTAAATGGAGTTGAATCACATGCAGTTTTTTGTCCTATGAGCAAGAGTTGTTTTCTGGTAAGAAGAGTCACTATTGATCTCCCATTGCCATACACAGTGCAAATAGCACTGGCGTCTGTACCCAGCATGTACAGCGTATTGGACTGTAGAGGATCTACTGTTCTTTTCAGTTTCCTAAGCAGAGTTGAACTAGATATGGCCCGTGTGTGTAGGAAGCACAATTCTTTTGTTCTGAGCAAGCTCACTGTTCGGACCCCATAGGAAACACAGTAGAGTAGAAGAGTGCTCTTTTCTCAAAAGCAGAGTGTTTTTCTTGTAAGGCGAGCTAGCGTTTGTTTCCAGTCCTAAATGGAGTTGAATCACATGCAGTTTCTGGTTCTACGAGCAAGAGTTGTTTTCTGGTAAGAAGAGTCACTATTGCGCTCCCATTGTCACACACATGGAAAATAGCACTGGAGTCTGTTCCCAGCATGTACAGTCTATTGGCCTGAAGAGGTTCTACTGTTCTTGTCAGTTTCCTAAGCAGAATTGAACAAGATATGGCCCGTGTGTGTAGGAAGCACAGTTCTTTTGTTCTGAGCAAGCTCACATTTCGAACCCCATAGGAAACACAGTAGAGTAGAAGAGTGCATTTTTCTCAAAAGCAGAGTGCGTTTCTTGTAAGGCAAGCTAGTGTTTGTTTCCCAGTCCTAAATGGAGTTGAAACATTCATGCAGTTTCGGGTCCTACGAGCAAGAGTTGTTTTCTGGTAAGAGTCACTATTGTGCTCCCTTTGCCATACACAGTGCAAATAGTCCTCGCGTCTGTTCCCAGCAAGTACAGTGTATTGGACTGAAGAGGAGCTACTGTTCTTGTCAGTTTCCTAAGCAGAGTTGAACTAGATATGGCACATGTGTGTAGGATGCACAGTTTTATTGTACTCAGCAAGCTTACTGTTCTGGAACTATAGGAAACACAGTAGAGTAGAAGAGTGCTCTTTCCTCAAAAGCAGAGTGTGTTTTTTGTAAGGCGAGCTAGCGTTTGTTTCGCAGTCCTAAATGGAGTTGAATCACATGCAGTTTCCTTTCCTACGAGCAAGAGTTGTTTTCTGGTAAGGAAAATCACTATTGCGCTCCCATTGCCATACACAGTGCAAATAGCACTCGCGTCTGTTCCCAGCAATTACAGTGTATTGGACTGAAGAGGAGCTGTTGTTCTTGTCAGTTTCCTAAGCAGAACTGAACTAGATATTGCCCATGTGTGTAGGAAGCACAGTTCTTTTGTTCTGAGCAAGCTCACTGTTCTGACCCTATAGGAAACACAGTAGAGTAGAAGAGTGCTCTTTTCTCAAAAGCAGAGTGTGTTTCTTGTAAGGTGAGCTAGCGTTTGTTTCCCAGTCCTAAATGGAGTTGAATCACATGCAGTTTCTGGTCCTACGAGCTAGAGTTTTTTCTGGTAATAAGAGTGACTATTGCGCTCCCATTGTCATACACAGGGCAAATAGCACTGGCCTCTGTTCCCAGAATGTACAGTGCATTGGACTGAAGAGGATCTACTGTTCTTGTCAGGTTCCTAAGCAGAGTTGAACTAGATATGGCCCATGTGTGTAGGAAGCACAGTTCTTTTGTACTCAGCAAGCTCACTGTTCTGGCCCTATAGGAAACACAATAGAGTAGAAGAGTGCTCTTCCCTCAAAAGCAGAGTGTGTTTTTTGTAAGGCGAGCTAGCGTTTGTTTCGCAGTCCTAAATGGAGTTGAATCACATGCAGTTTCCGTTCCTACGAGCAAGAGTTGTTTTCTGGTAAGGAAAGTCACTATTGCGCTCCCATTGCCATACACAGTGCAAATAGCACTCGCGTCTGTTCCCAGCAAGTACAGTGTATTGGACTGAAGAGGAGCTACTGTTCTTCTCAGTTTCCTAAGCAGAATTGAACTAGATATGGCACGTGTGTGTAGGAAGCACATTTCTTTTGTTCTGAGCAAGCTCACTGTTTGGACCCCATAGGAAACACAGTAGAGTAGAAGAGTGCTCTTTTCTCAAAAGCAGAGTGTGTTTCTTGTAAGGCGAGCTAGCATTTGTTTCCCAGTCTTAAATGGAGTTGAAATACATGCAGTTTCTGGTCCTACGAGCAAGACTTGTTTTCTGGTAAGAAGAGTCACTATTGCGCTCCCTTTGCCATACACAGTGCAAATAGCACTGGCGTCTGTACCTAGCATGTACAGCGTATTGGACTGAAGAGGTTCTACTGTTCTTTTCAGTTTCCTAAGCAGAGTTGAACTAGATATGGCCCGTGTGTGTAGGAAGCACAGTTCTTTTGTTCTGAGCAAGCTCACTGTTCGGACCCCATAGGAAACACAGTAGAGTAGAAGAGTGCTCTTTTCTCAAAAGCAGAGTGTGTTCCTTGTAAGGCGAGCTAGCATTTGTTTCCAGTCCTAAATGGAGTTGAATCCCATGCAGTTTCTGGTCATACGTGCAAGAGTTGTTTTCTGTTAAGAAGAGTCACTATTGTGCTCCCATTGTCACACACAGGGCAAATAGCACTGGCGTCTGTTCCCAGCATGTACAGTCTATTGGACTGAAGAGGTTCTACTGTTCTTGTCAGTTTCCTAAGCAGAATTGAACAAGTAATGGCCCGTGTGTGTAGGAAGCACAGTTCTTTTTTTCTGAGCAAGCTCACATTTCGAACACCATAGAAAACACAGTAGAATAGAAGAGTGCATTTTTCTCAAAAGCACAGTTTGTTTCTTGTAAGGTGAGCTAGCGTTTGTTTCCCAGTCCTAAATGGAGTTGAAATACACATGCAGTTTCTGGTCCTTTGAGCAAGAGTTGTTTTCTGGTAAGAAGAGTCACTATTGCTCTCCCATTGCCATACACAGTGCAAATAGCACTGGCGTCTGTATCCAGCATGTACAGTGTATTGGACTGAAGAGGATCTACTGTTCTTGTCAGTTTCCTAAGCAGAATTGAGCTAGATATGGCCCGTGTGTGTAGGCAGCACAGTTATTTTGTTCTGAGCAAGCTCACTGTTCTGGCCCTATAGGAATTACAGTAGAGTAGAAGAGTGCTCTTTTCTCAAAAGCAGAGTGTGTTTCTTGTAAGGCGAGCTAGCGTTTGTTTCCCAGTCCTAAATGGAGTTGAATCCCATGCAGTTTCTGGTCCTTCGAGCAAGAGTTGTTTTCTGGTAAGAAGAGTCACTATTGCGCTTCCATTGAGATACACAGTGCAAATAGCACTCGCCTCTGTTCCCAGCAAGTACAGTGTATTGACTGAAGAGGAGGTACTGTTCTTGTCAGTTTCCTAAGCAGAGTTGAACTAGATATGGCCCGTGTGTGTAGGAAGCACAGTTCTTTTCTTCTGAGCAAGCTCACTGTTCGGACTCCACAGGAAACACAGTAGAGTAGAAGAGTGTTCTTTTCTCAAAAGCAGAGTGTGTTGTTTCTTTAAGGCAAGCAAGCGTTTGTTTCCCAGTTCTAAATAGAGGTGAATCATATGCAGTTTCTGGTCCTAGGAGCAAGAATTGTTTTCTGGTTTGGAAAGTCACTATTGTGCTCCCATTGCCATACACAGTGCAAATAGCACTCACGTCTGTTCCCAGCAAGTACAGTGTATTGGACTGAAGAGGAGCCATTGTTCTTGTCATTTTCCTAAGCAGAGTTGAACTAGATATGGCCCGTGTTTGTAGGAAGCACAGTTCTTTTGTTCTGAGCAAGCTCACTGTTCTGGCACTATAGGATACACAGTAGAGTAGAAGAGTGCTCATTTCCAAAAGCAGAGTGTGTTTCTTGTAAGGCGAGCTAGTGTTTGTTTCCCAGTCCTAAATGGAGTTGAATCTCATGCAGTATCTGGTCCTACGAGCAACAGTAGATTTCTGGTAAGAAGAGTCACTATTGCGCTCCCATTGCCATACACAGTGCAAATAGCACTCGCTTCAGCTTCCAGCAAGTGCAGTGTATTGCACTGAAGAGGAGCTACTTTTCTTGTCAGTTTCCTAAGCAGAGTTGAACTAGATATGTCCCGTGTGTGGAGGAAGCACAGTTCTTTTATTCTGAGCAAGCTCACTGTTCTGGCCCTACAGGAAACACAGTAGAGTAGAAGAGTGTTCTTTTCTCAAAAGCAGAGTGTGTTTCTTGTAAGGCGAGCTAGCATTTGTTTCCCAGTCCTAAATGGAGTTGAATCACATGCAGTTTTTGGTCCTATGAGCAAGAGTTGTTTTCTGGTAAGAAAAGTCACTATTGCGCTCCCATTGCCATACACAGTGCAAATAGCTCTCACTTCTGTTCCCAGCCAATACACTGTATTGGACTGAAGAGGATTTTCTGTTCTTGTCAATTTCCTAATCAGAGTTGATCTAGATATGGCCCGTGTGTGTAGGAAGCACAGTTCTTTTATTCTGAGCAAGCTCACTGTTCTGGCCATATAGGAAACACAGTAGATTAGAAGAGTGCTCTTTTCTCAAAAGCAGAGTGTGTTTCTTGTAAGGTAATCTAGTGTTTGTTTCCCAGTCCTAAATGGAGTTGAGTCATATGCAGTTTCTGGTCGTACGAGCAAGAGTTGCTTTCTGGTAAGAAGAGTCACTATTGCACTCCCATTGCCATACACAGTGCAAATAGCACTCGCGTCTGTTCCCAGCATTTACACTGTATTGTACTGAAGAGGAGCTACTGTTCTTGTCAGTTTCCTAAGCAGAGTTGAACTAGATATGGCCCGTGTGTGTAGGAAGCGCAGAGTTCTTTTGTTCTGAGCAAGCTCACTGTTCGGACCCCATAGGAAACCCAGTGAGTAGAAGAGTGCTCTGTTCTCAAAAGCAGAGTGTATTTCTTGTAACGCGAGCTAGGGTTTGTTTCCCAGTCAGAAATGGAGTTGAATCCCATGCAGTTTCTGGACCTATGAGCAAGAGTTGTTTTCTGGTAAGAAGAGTCACTATTGCGCTCCCATTGCCATACACAGTGCAAATAGCACTGGCGTCAGTTCCCAGCAAGTACAGTGTATTGGACTGAAGAGGATCTACTGTTCTTGTCAGTTTCCTAAGCAGAGTTGAACTAGATATGGCCAGGTGTGTAGGAAGCACAGTTCTTTTGTTCTGAGCAAGCTCACTGTTCTGGCCCTATAGGAAACTCAGTAGAGCAGAAGAGTGCTCTTTTTTCAAAACCAGAGTGTGTTTCTTTTAAGGCGAGCTAGCGTTTGTTTCCCAGTCCTAAATGGAGTTGAATCACATGCAGTTTCTGGTCCTACGAGCAAGAGTTGTGTTCTGGTAAGAAGAGTCACTATTGCGCTCCCATTGAAATATGCATTGCAAGTAGCACTCGCCTCTTTTCCCAGCAAGTACAGTGTATTGGACTGAAGAGGAGCTACTGTTCTTGTCAGTTTCCTAAGCAGAGTTGAACTAGATATGGCCCGTGTGTGTAGGAAGCACAATTCTTTTGTTCTGAGCAAGCTCACTGTTCTGGCCCTATAGGAAACAGAGTAGAGTAGAAGAGTGCTCTTTTCTCAAAAGCAGAGTGTAAGGCGAGATAGCATTTGTTTCCCAGTCCTAAATGGAGTTGAATCACATGCAGGATCTGGTCCTACGAGCAAGAGTTGTTTTCTAGTAAGAAGAGTCACTATTGTACTCCCATTGCCATACACAGTGCAAATAGCACTCATGTCTGTTCTCAGCAAGTACAGTGTATTGGACTGAAAAGGAGCTACTGTTCTTGTCAGTTTCCTAAGGAGAGTTGAACTAGATATGGCCCGTTTTGTGGAGGAAGCACAGTTCTTCTATTCTGAGCAAGCTCACTGTTCTGGCCATACAGGAAACACAGTAGAGTAGAAGAGTGTTCTTTTCTCAAAAGCAGAGTGTGTTTCTTGTAAGGTGAGCTAGTGTTTGTTTCCCAGTCCTAAAAGGAGTTGAATCACATGCAGTTTCTGGTCGAACGATCAAGAGTTGTTTTTTGTTAAGAAGAGTCACTATTGTGCTCCCATTGCCATACACAGTGCAAATGGCACTCGCGTCTGTTCCCAGCAAGTACAGTGTATTGGACAGAAGAGGAGCTACTGTTCTTGTCAGTTTCCTAAGCAGAGTTGAACTAGATATGCACCATGTGAGTAGGAAGCACAGTTCATTTGTTCTGAGCAAGCTCACTTTTGAACCCCATAGGAAACACATTAGAGTAGAAGAGTACTCTTTTCTCAAAAGGAGATTGTGATTCTTGTAAGTCGAACTAGCGTTTGTTTCCCAGTCCTAAATGGAGTTGAATCCCATGCAGTTTCTGGTCCTTCGAGCAAGAGTTGTTTTCTGGTAAGATGAGTCACTATTGCGCTTCCATTGAGATACACAGTGCAAATAGCACTCGCCTCTGTTCCCAGCAAGTACAGTGTATTGACTGAAGAGGAGGTACTGTTCTTGTCAGTTTCCTAAGCAGAGTTGAACTAGATATGGCCCGTGTGTGTAGGAAGCACAGTTCTTTTCTTCTGAGCAAGCTCACTGTTCGGACTCCATAGGAAACACAGTAGAGTAGAAGAGTGCTCTTTTCTCAAAAGCAGAGTGTGTTGTTTCTTTAAGGTAAGCAAGCGTTTGTTTCCCAGTTCTAAATAGAGGTGAATCATATGCAGTTTCTGGTCCTAGGAGCAAGAGTTGTTTTCTGGTAAGGAAAGTCACTATTGTGCTCCCATTGCCATACACAGTGCAAATAGCACTCGCGTCTGTTCCCAGCAAATATAGTGTATTGGACTGAAGAGGAGCTTCTTTCTTGTCAGTTTCCTAAGCAGAGTTGAACTAGATATGGCCCCTGTGTATAGGAAGCACAGTTCTTTGTTCTGAGCAAGCTCACTGTTCGGACCCCATAGGAAACACAGTAGAGTAGAAGAGTGCTCTTTTCTCAAAAGCAAATTGTGTTTCTTGTAAGGTGAACTAGCGTTTGTTTCCCAGTCCTAAATGGAGTTGAATCCCATGCAGTATCTGGTTCTACGAGCAAGAGTTGTTTTCTGGTAAGAAGAGTCACTATTGCGCACTCATTGCCATACACAGTGCAAATAGCACTAGCTTCTGCTTCCAGCAAGTACAGTGTATTGGACTGAAGAGGAGCTACTGTTCTTGTCAGTTTCCTAAGCAGAGTTGAACTAGATATGCCCCGTGTGTGTAGGAATCACATTTCATTTGTTCTGAGCAAGCTCACTGTTCGGACCCCATAGGAAACCCAGTAGAGTAGAAGAGTACTCTTTTCTCAAAAGCAGAGTGTGTTTCTTGTAAGGCGTGCTAGCGTTTGTTTCCCAGTCCTAAATGGAGTTGAATCACATACAGTTTTTGGTCCTATGAGCAAGAGTTGTTTTCTGGTAAGGAAAGTCACTATTGCGCTCCCATTGCCACACAGTGAAAATTGCACTCACGTCTGTTCCCAGCAAGTACAGTGTATTGGAGTGAAGAGGAGCTACTGTTCTTGTCAGTTTCCTAAGCAGAGTTGAACTAGATATAGCCCATGTGTGTAGTAAGCACAGTTCTTTTGTTCTGAACAAGCTCACTTTTCGGGCCCCATAGGAAACACAGTAGAGTAGAAGAGTACTCTTTTCTCAAAAGCAGAGTGTGTTTCTTGTAAGGCGAGCTAGTGTTTGTTTCCCAGTCAGAAATGGAGTTGAATCCCATGCAGTTTCTGGTCCTATGAGCAACAGTTGTTTTCTGGTAAGAAGAGTCACTATTGCGCTCCCATTGCCATACACAGTGCAAATACCACTCACGTCTGTTCCAGCAAGTACAGTGTATTGGACTGAAGAGGAGCTACTGTTCTTGTCAGTTTCCTAAGCAGAGTTGAACTAGATATGGCCCGTGTGTGGAGGAAGCACAGTTCTTTTGTTGTGAGCCACCTCACTCTTCTGGCACTACGGGAAACACAGTAGAGTAGAAGAGTGCTCTTTTCTCAAAAGCAGAGTGTGTTTCTTGTAAGGCGAGCTAGTGTTTGTTTCCCAGTCCTAAATGGAGTTGAATCACATGCAGTTTTTGGTCCTACCAGCAAGAGTTGTTTTCTGTTAAGGAAAGTCACTATTGCGCTCCCATTCCCATACACAGTGCAAATAGCACTCCTGTCTGTTCCCAGCAAGTATAGTGTATTGGACTGAAGAGGAGCTTCTGTTCTTGTCAGTTTCCTAAGCAGAGTTTAACTAGATATGACCCGTGTGTGTAGGAAGCACAGTTCTTTTGTTCTTAGCCAGCTCACTGTTCGGAACTCATAGGAAACACAGTAGAGTAGAAGAGTGCATTTTTCTCAAAAGCAGAGTGTGTTTCTTGTAGGCGAGCTAGCGTTTGTTTCCCAGACCTAAATGGAGTTGAATCACATGCAGTTTCTGGTCCTACGAGCAAGAGTTGTTTTCTGGTAAGAAGAGTCACTATTGCGCTCCCTTTGCCATACACAGTGCAAATAGCACTCCCATCTGTTCCAGCAAGTACAGTGTATTGGACTGAAGAGGAGCTACTGTTCTTTTCAGTTTCCTAAGCAGAGTTGAACTAGATATGGCCCGTGTGTGTAGGAAGCACAGTTCTTTTGTTCTGAGCAAGCTCACTGTTCTGCCCCTATAGGAAACACAGTGGAGTAGTAGAGTGCTCTTTTCTCAAAAGCAGAGTGTGTTTCTTGTAAGGCGAGCTAGCGTTTGTTTCCCAGTCCTAAAAGGAGTTGAATCACATGCAGTTTCTGGTCCTAGGAGCAAGAGTTGTTTTCTGATAAGGAAAGTCACTATTGTGCTCCCATTGACATACACAGTGCAAATAGCACTGGCGTCTGTTCCAGCAAGTATAGTGTATTGGACTGAAGAGGAGCTACTGTTCTTGTAAGTTTCCTAAGCAGAGTTGAACTAGATATGGCCCATGTGTGTCCGATGCACAGTTCTTTTGTACTCAGCAAGCTTACTGTTCTGGCCCTATAGGAAACACATTAGAGTAGAAGAGTGCTCTTTCCTCAAAAGCAGAGTGTGTTTTTTGTAAGGAGAGCTAGTGTTTGTTTTGCAGTCCTAAATGCAGTTGAATCACATGCAGTTTCCGTTCCTATGAGCAAGAGTTTTTTTCTGGTAAAGAAAGTCACTATTGTGCTCCCATTGCCATACACAGTGCAAATAGCACTCGCGTCTTTTCTCAGCAAGTACAGTGTATTGGACTGAAGAGGAGCTACTGTTCTTGTCAGTTTCCTTAGCCGAATTGAACTAGATATGGCCCGTGTGTGTAGGAAGCACAGTTCTTTTGTTCTGAGCAAGCTCACAGTTTGGACCCGATAGGAAACCCAGTAGAGTAGAAGAGTGCTCTTTTCTCAAAAGCAGAGTGTGTTTCTTGTAAGTCGAGCTAGCGTTTGTTTCCCATTCCTAAATGGAGTTGAATCACATGCAGTTTCTGGTCATACGAGCAATAGTTGTTTTCTGTTAAGAAGAGTCACTATTTCGCTTCCATTGTCACACACAGGGCAAATAGCACTGGTGTCTGTTCCCAGCATATACAGTCTATTGGACGGAAGAGGTTCTACTGTTCTTGTCAGTTTCCTAAGCAGAATTGAACAAGATATGGCCCGTGTGTGTAGGATGCACAGTTCTTTTGTTCTGAGCAAGCTCACATTTCGAACCCCATAGAAAACACAGTAGAGTAGAAGAGTGAATTTTTCTCAAAAGCAGAGTGTGTTTCTTGTAAGGTGAGCTAGCGTTTGTTTCCCAGTCCTAAATGGAGTTGAAATACACATGCAGTTTCTGGTCCTAGGAGCAAGAGTTGTTTTCTGGTAAGAAGAGTCACTATTGCGCTCCCTTTGCCATACACAGTGCAAATAGCTCTCGCGACTGTTCCCAGCAAGTACAATGTATTGGACTGAAGAGGAGCTACTGTTCTTGTCAGTTTCCTAAGCAGAGTTGAACTACATATGGCCCATGTGTGTAGAAAGCACAGTTCTTTTGTACTCAGCAAGCTTACTGTTTTGGCCCTATAGGAAACACATTAGAGTAGAAGAGTGCTCTTTTCTCAAAAGCAGAGTGTGTTTCTTGTAAGGCGAGCTAGCGTTTGTTTCCCAAATTAAATGGAGTTGAATCACATGGAGTTTCTATTCCTATGAGCAAGAGTTGTTTTCTGGTAAGAAGAGTCACTATTGTGCTCCCATTGCCATACACAGTGCAAATGGCACTCGCGTCTGTTCCCAGCAAGTACAGTGTATTGGACAGAAGAGGAGCTACTGTTCTTGTCAGTTTCCTAAGCAGAGTTGAACTAGATATGCACCATGTGAGTAGGAAGCACAGTTCATTTGTTCTGAGCAAGCTCACTTTCGAACCCCATAGGAAACACATTAGAGTAGAAGAGTACTCTTTTCTCAAAAGGAGATTGTGTTTCTTGTAAGTCGAACTAGCGTTTGTTTCCCAGTCCTAAATGGAGTTGAATCCCATGCAGTTTCTGGTTCTTCGAGCAAGAGATGTTTTCTGGTAAGAAGAGTCACTATTGCGCTTCCATTGAGATACACAGTGCAAATAGCACTCGCCTCTGTTCCCAGCAAGTACAGTGTATTGACTGAAGAGGAGGTACTATTCTTGTCAGTTTCCTAAGCAGAGTTGAACTAGATATGGGACGTGTGTGTAGGAAGCACAGTTCTTTTCTTCTGAGCAAGCTCACTGTTCGGAATCCATAGGAAACACAGTAGAGTAGAAGAGTGCTCTTTTCTCAAAAGCAGAGTGTGTTGTTTCTTTAAGGCGAGCAAGCGTTTGTTTCCCAGTTCCAAATAGAGGTGAATCATATGCAGTTTCTGGTCCTAGGAGCAAGAATTGTTTTCTGGTTTGGAAAGTCACTATTGTACTCCCATTGCCATACACAGTGCAAATAACACTCACGTCTGTTCCCAGCAAGTACAGTGTATTGGACTGAAGAGGAGCCACTGTTCTTGTCATTTTCCTAAGCAGAGTTGAACTAGATATGGCCCGTGTGTGTAGGAAGCACAGTTCTTTTGTTCTGAGCAAGCTCACCGTTCTGGCACTATAGGAAACACAGTAGAGTAGAAGAGTGCTCATTTCCAAAAGCAGAGTGTGTTTCTTGTAAGGCGAGCTAGTGTTTGTTTCCCAGTCCTAAATGGAGTTGAATCTCATGCAGTATCTGGTCCTACGAGCAACAGTAGATTTCTGGTAAGAAGAGTCACTATTGCGCTCCCATTGCCATACACAGTGCAAATAGCACTCGCTTCTGCTTCCAGCAAGTACAGTGTATTGGACTGAAGAGGAGCTACTGTTCTTGTCAGTTTCCTAAGCAGAGTTGAACTAGATATGTCCCGTGTGTGGAGGAAGCACAGTTCTTTTATTCTGAGCAAGCTCACTGTTCTGGCCCTACAGGAAACACAGTAGAGTAGAAGAGTGTTCTTTTCTCAAAAGCAGAGTGTGTTTCTTGTAAGGCGAGCTAGCATTTGTTTCCCAGTCCTAAATGGAGTTGAATCACATGCAGTTTTTGGTCCTATGAGCAAGAGTTGTTTTCTGGTAAGAAAAGTCACTATTGCGCTCCCATTGCCATACACATTGCAAATAGCTCTCACTTCTGTTCCCAGCCAATACACTGTATTGGACTGAAGAGGATTTTCTGTTCTTGTCAATTTCCTAATCAGAGTTGATCTAGATATGGCCCGTGTGTGTAGGAAGCACACAGTTCTTTTATTCTGAGCAAGCTCACTGTTCTGGCCCTATAGGAAACACAGTAGATTAGAAGAGTGCTCTTTTCTCAAAAGCAGAGTGTGTTTCTTGTAAGGTAATCTAGTGTTTGTTTCCCAGTCCTAAATGGAGTTGAGTCACATGCAGTTTCTGGTCGTACGAGCAAGAGTTGTTTTCTGGTAAGAAGAGTCACTATTGCACTCCCATTGCCATACACAGTGCAAATAGCACTCGCGTCTGTTCCCAGCAATTACACTGTATTGTACTGAAGAGGAGCTACTGTTCTTGTCAGTTTCCTAAGCAGAGTTGAACTAGATATGGCCCGTGTGTGTAGGAAGCACACAGTTCTTTTGTTCTGAGCAAGCTCACTGTTCGGACCCCATAGGAAACCCAGTGAGTAGAAGAGTGCTCTGTTCTCAAAAGCAGAGTGTATTTCTTAACGCGAGCTAGCGTTTGTTTCCCAGTCAGAAATGGAGTTGAATCCCATGCAGTTTCTGGACCTATGAGCAAGAGTTGTTTTTTGGTAAGAAGAGTCACTATTGAGCTACCATTGCCATACACAGTGCAAATAGCACTGGCGTCAGTTCCCAGCAAGTACAGTGTATTGGACTGAAGAGGATCTACTGTTCTTGTCAGTTTCCTAAGCAGAGTTGAACTAGATATGGCCAGGTGTGTAGGAAGCACAGTTCTTTTGTTCCGAGCAAGCTCACTGTTCTGGCCCTATAGGAAACTCAGTAGAGCAGAAGAGTGCTCTTTTTTCAAAACCAGAGTGTGTTTCTTTTAAGGCGAGCTAACGTTTGTTTCCCAGTCCTAAATGGAGTTGAATCACATGCAGTTTCTGGTCCTACGAGCAAGAGTTGTGTTCTGGTAAGAAGAGTCACTATTGCGCTCCCATTGAAATATGCATTGCAAATAGCACTCGCCTCTGTTCCCAGCAAGTACAGTGTACTGGATTGAAGAGGAGCTACAGTTCTTGTCAGTTTCCTAAGCAGAGTTGAACTAGATATGGCCCGTGTGTGTAGGAAGCACAGTTCTTTCGTTCTGAGCAAGCTCACTGTTCTGGCCCTATAGGAAACAGAGTAGAGTAGAAGAGTGCTCTTTTCTCAAAAGCAGAGTGTAAGGCGAGATAGCGTTTGTTTCCCAGTCCTAAATGGAGTTGAATCACATGCAGGATCTGGTCCTACGAGCAAGAGTTGTTTTCTAGTAAGAAGAGTCACTATTGTACTCCCATTGCCATACACAGTGCAAATAGCACTCATGTCTGTTCTCAGCAAGTACAGTGTATTGGACTGAAGAGGAGCTACTGTTCTTGTCAGTTTCCTAAGCAGAGTTGAACTAGATATGACCCCTGTTTGTAGGAAGCACAAATCTTTTGTTCTGAGCAAGCTCACTGTGGAACCATATAGGAAACACAGTAGAGAAGATGTGTGCCCTATTCTCAAAAGCAGAGTGTGTTTCTTGTAAGGCGAGCTAGCGTTTGTTTCCCAGTCCTGAGTGGATTGAATCAAAGGTAGTTTCTGGTAATAAGATCAAGAGTTGTTTTCTGGCAAGAAGAGTCACTATTGTGCCCCCTTGCCGTACACAGGGCAAATAGCACTCGCATCTGTTCCCAGTAAGTACAGTGTATTGGACTGAAGAGGAGCTACTGTTCTCGTCAGTTTCCTAAGCAGAGTTGAACTAGATATGGACCCTGTGCGTAGGAAGCACAGTTCTTTTGTTCTGAGCAAGCTCACTGTACTGGCCCTATAGGAAACACATTAGAGTAGAAGAGTGCTCTTTTCTCAAAAGCAGAGTGTGTTTCTTGTAAGGCGAGCTAGTGTCTGTTTCTCAGTCCTAAATGGAGTTGAATCAAATGCAGTTTTTGGTCCTACAAGCAAGAGTTGTTTTCTGGTAAGAAGAGTCACTATTGCGCTCCCATTGCCATACACAGTACAAATAGCACTCTCGTCTGTTCCCAGCAAGTTCAGTGTATTGGACTGAAGAGGAGCTACTGTTCTTGTCAGTTTGCTAAGCAGAGGTGAACTAGATATGGCCCGTGTGTGTAGGAAGCACAGTTCTTTTGTTCTGAGCAAGCTCACTGTTCTGGCCCTATAGGAAACTCAGTAGAGTAGAAGAGTGCTCTTTTCTCAAAGCAGAGTGAGTTTCTTGTAAGGCGAGCTAGCGTTTGTTTCCCAGTCCTAAATGGAGTTGAATCTCATGCAGTTTTTGGTCCTATGAGCAAGAGTTGTTTTCTGGTAAGGAAAGTCACTATTGCGCTCCCATTGCCATACACAGTGCAAATAGCACTGGCGTCTGTTCCCAGCAAGTACAGTGAATTGGACTGAAGAGGAGCTACTGTTCTTGTCAGTTTCCTAAGCAGAGTTGAACTAGATATAGCTGGGTGTGAGGGAAGCACAGTTCTTTTGTTCTGAGCAAGCTCACTGTTCTGGCCCTATAGGAAACTCAGTAGAGTAGAAGAGTGCTCTTTTCTCAAAACCAGAGTGTGTTTCTTGTAAGGCGAGCTAGCGTTTGTTTCCCAGTCCTAAATGGAGTTGAATCACATGCAGTTTTTGGTCCTATGAGCAAGAGTTGTTTTCTGGTAAGGAAGTCACTATTGCGCTCCCATTGCCATACACAGTGCAAATAGCACTGGCGTCTGTTCCCAGCAAGGACAGTGAATTGGACTGAAGAGGAGCTACTGTTCTTGTCAGTTTCCTAAGCAGAGTTGAACTAGATATGGCCGTGTGTGTAGGAAGCACAGTTCTTTTGTTCTGAGCAAGCTCACTGTTAGGACCCCATAGGAAACACAGTAGAGTAGAAGAGTGTTCTTTTCTCAAAAGCAGAGTGTGTTCCTTGTAAGGCGAGCTAGCGTTTGTTTCCCAGTCCTAAATGGAGTTGAATCACGTGCAGTTGCTGGTCCTCTGAGCAAGAGTTGTTTTCTGGTAAGGAAAGTCACTATTGGGCTCCCACTGCCATACACAGTGCAAATAGCACTCGCGTCTGTTCCCAGTAAGTACAGTGTATTGGACTGAAGAGGATCTACTGTTCTTGTCAGTTTCCTATGCAGAGTTGAACTAGATATGGCCCGTGTGTGTTGGAAGCACAGTTCTTATGTTCTGAGCAAGCTCACTGTTCTGGCCCTATAGGAAACACAGTAGAGTAGAAGAGTGCTCTTTTCTCAAAAGCAGAGTGTGTTCCTTGTAAGGCGAGCTAGCGTTTGTTTCCTAGTCCTAAATGGAGTTGAATCACATGCAGTTTCTGGTCCTAAGAACAAGAGTTGTTTTCTGGTAAGTAAAGTCACTATTGTGCTCCCATTGCCATACACAGTGCAAATAGCACTCGCATCTTTCCCAGCAAGTACAGTGTATTGGACTGAAGAGGAGCTACTGTTCTTGTCAGTTTCCTAAGCAGAGTTGAATTACATATGGTCCGTGTGTAGGAAGCACAGTTCTTTTGTTCTGAGCAAGATTACTGTTTGGACCCCATAGGAAACACAGTAGAGAAGAAGAATGCTCTTTTTTCTAAAGCAGAGTGTGTTTCTTGTAATGCAAGCTAGGGTTTGTTTCAGAGTCCTAAATGGAGTGGAATCACATGCAGTTTCTGGTCCTACGAGCAAGAGTTCTTTTCTGGTAAGAATATTCACTATTGCACTGCCATAGCCATACACAGGACAAACAGCACTGGCTTCTGTTCCCAGCAAGTACAGTGTATTGGACTGAAGAGGATCTACTGTTCTTGTCAGGTTCCTAACCAGAATTGAAATAGATATTGCCGTGTGTGTAGGAAGCACAGTTCTTTTGTTCTGAGCAAGCTCACTGTTTGGACCCCATAGGAAACACAGTAGAGTAGAAGAGTGCTCTTTTCTCAAAAGCAGAGTGTGTTTCTTGTAAGGCGAGCTAGCGTTTGTTTCCCAGTCCTAAATGGAGTTGAATAACATGCAGTTTCTGGTCCTACGAGCAAGAGTTGTTTTCTGGTAAGGAAAGTCACTATTGAGCTCTCATTGCCATACAGAGTGCAAATAGCACTCGCGTCTGTTCCCAGAAAGTACAGTGTATTGGACTGAAGAGGAGCTACTGTTCTTGTCAGTTTCCTAAGCAGAGTTGAACTACAAATGGTCCGTGTGTGTAGGAAGCACAGTTCTTTTGTTCTGAGCAAGCTCACTGTTTGGACCCCATAGGAAACACAGTAGAGTAGAAGAGTGCTCTTTTCTCTAAAGCAGAGTGTGTTTCTTGTAAGGCAAGCTAGAGTTTGTTTATCAGTCCTGAATGGAGTTGAATCACATGCAGTTTCTGGTCCTACTATCAAGAGTTGTTTTCTGGTAAGGAAAGTCACTATTGCGCTCCCATTACCATACACAGTGCAAATAGCACTCCCGTCTGTTCTCAGCAAGTACAGTGTATTGGACTGAAGAAGAGCTACTGTTCTTGTCAGTTTGCTAAGCAGAGTTGAAGTACATATGGTCCATGTGTATAGGAAGCACAGTTCTTTTGTTCTGAGCTATCTCACTGTTTGGTCCCCATAGGAAACATAGAAGAGTAGAAGAGTGCTCTTTTCTCTAAAGCAGAGTGTGTTTCTTGTAAGGCGAGCTAGCATTTGTTTTCCAGTACTAAATGGAGTTGAATCCCATGCAGTTTCTGGTCCTACGAGCAAGAGTTGTTTTCTGGTAAGGAAAGTCACTATTGTGCTCCCATTGCCATACACAGTGCAAATAGCACTCCCGTCTGTTCCCAGCTAGTACAGTGTATTGGACTGAAGAGGAGCTACTGTTCTTCTCAGTTTCCTAAGCAGAGTTGAACTAGATATGGCCCGTGTGTCTAGAAAGCACAGTTCATTTGTTCTGAGCAAGCTCACTGTTCTGGCCCTATAGGAAACACAGTAGAGTAGAAGAGTGCTTTTTTCTCAAAAGCACAGTGTGTTTCTTGTAAGGCGAGCTAGAGTTTGTTTCCCAGTCCTAAATGGAGTTGAGTCATATGCAGTTATTTGTCCTACGAGCAAGAGTTGTTTTCTGGTAAGAGGAGTCACTATTGTGCTCCAATTGCCATGCACAGTGCAAATAGCACTCACGTCTGTTCTCAGCAAGTACAGTGTATCGGACTAAAGCGGAGCTACTGTTCTTGTCAGTTTCCTAAGCAGAGTTGAACTAGAAATGGCCCATGTGTGTAGGAAGCACAGTTCTTCTGTTCTGAGCAAGCTCACTGTTCTGGCCCTACAGGAAACACAGTAGAGTAGAAGAGTGCTCTTTTCTCTAAAGCAGAGTGTGTTTCTTGTAAGGCGAGCTCGCGTTTGTTTCCCAGTCCTAAATGGAGTGAGTTACAGGCAGTTTTTGGTATTACGAGCAAGAGTTGTTTTCTGGTAAGAAGAGTCACTATTGTGCTCCAAATCCCATACACAGTGCAAATAGCACTCGCATCTGTTCCCAGCAAGTACAGTGTATTGGACTGAAGAGGAGCTACTGTTCTTGTCAGTTTCCTAAGCAGAGTTGAACTAGATATGTCCCGTGTGTGTAGGAAGCACAGTTCTTTTGCTCTTAGCAAGCTCATTGTTCAGACCCCATAGGAAACACAGTAGAGTAGAAGAGTGCTCTTTTATAAAAAGCAGTGTGTGTTTCTTGTAAGGCGAGCTAGCTTTGGTTCCCAGTCCTAAATGGAGTTGAATCCCATGCAGTTTCTGGTCCTACGAGCAAGAGTTGTTTTCTGGTAAGAAGAGTCACTATTGCGCTCCCATTGAGATACACAGTGCAAATAGCACTCGCCTCTGTTCCAAGCAAGTACAGTGTATTGGACTGAAGAGGAGCTACTGTTCTTGTCAGTTTCCTAAGCAGAGTTGAACTAGATATGGCCCGTTTTTTGGAGGAAGCACAGTTCTTTTATTCTGAGCAAGCTCACTGTTTTGGCCCTACAGGAAACACAGTAGAGTAGAAGAGTGTTCTTTTCTCAAAAGCAGAGTGTGTTTCTTGTAAGGCGAGCTAGCGTTTGTTTCCCAGTCCTAAAAGGAGTTGAATCACATGCAGTTTTTGGTTGAACAATCAAGAGTTATTTTCTGTTAAGAAGAGTCACTGTTGTGCTCCCATTGTCATTCACAGGGCAAATAGCACTGGCGTCTGTTCCCAGCATGTACAGTGTATTGGACTGAAGAGGAGCTGCTCTTTGTGTCAGTTTCCTAAGCAGAGTTGAACTAGATATGGCCGGGTGTGTAGGAAGCACAGTTCTTTTGTTCTGAGCAAGCTCACTGTTCTGGCCCTATAGGAAACTCAGTAGAGTAGAAGAGTGCTCTTTTCTCAAAAGCAGAGTGTGTTTCTTGTAAGGCGAGCTAGCTTTGGTTCCCAGTCCTAAATGGAGTTGAATCCCATGCAGTTTCTGGTCCTACGAGCAAGAGTTGTTTTCTGGTAAGAAGAGTCACTATTGCGCTCCCATTGAGATACACAGTGCAAATAGCACTCGCCTCTGTTCCAAGCAAGTACAGTGTATTGGACTGAAGAGGAGCTACTGTTCTTGTCAGTTTCCTAAGCAGAGTTGAACTAGATATAGCCGGGTGTGTAGGAAGCACAGTTCTTTTGTTCTGAGCAAGCTCACTGTTCTGGCCCTATAGGAAACTCAGTAGAGTAGAAGAGTGCTCTTTTCTCAAAACCAGAGTGTGTTTCTTGTAAGGCAAGCTAGAGTTTGTTTATCAGTCCTGAATGGAGTTGAATCACATGCAGTTGCTGGTCCTCTGAGCAAGAGTTGTTTTCTGGTAAGGAAAGTCACTATTGGGCTCCCACTGCCATACACAGTGCAAATAGCACTCACGTTTGTTCCCAGTAAGTACAGTGTATTGGACTGAAGAGGATCTACTGTTCTTGTCAGTTTCCTAAGCAGAGTTGAACTAGATATGGCCCGTGTGTGTTGGAAGCACAGTTCTTATGTTCTGAGCAAGCTCACTGTTCTGGCCCTATAGGAAACACAGTAGAGTAGATGAGTGCTCTTTTCTCAAAAGCAGAGTGTGTTCCTTGTAAGGCGAGCTAGCGTTTGTTTCCTAGTCCTAAATGGAGTTGAATCACATGCAGTTTCTGGTCCTAAAAACAAGAGTTGTTTTCTGGTAAGTAAAGTCACTATTGTGCTCCCATTGCCATACACAGTGCAAATAGCACTCGCATCTTTCCCAGCAAGTACAGTGTATTGGACTGAAGAGGAGCTACTGTTCTTGTCAGTTTCCTAAGCAGAGTTGAATTACATATGGTCCGTTTGTAGGAAGCACAGTTCCTTTGTTCTGAGCAAGATTACTGTTTGGACCCCATTGGAAACACAGTAGAGAAGAAGAATGCTCTTTTTTCTAAAGCAGAGTGTGTTTCTTGTAATGCAAGCTAGGGTTTGTTTCAGAGTCCTAAATGGAGTGGAATCACATGCAGTTTCTGGTCCTACGAGCAAGAGTTCTTTTCTGGTAAGAATATTCACTATTGCACTGCCATTGCCATACACAGGACAAATAGCACTGGCTTCTGTTCCCAGCAAGTACAGTGTATTGGACTGAAGAGGATCTACTGTTCTTGTCAGGTTCCTAACCAGAATTGAAATAGATATTGCCGTGTGTGTAGGAAGCACAGTTCTTTTGTTCTGAGCAAGCTCACTGTTCGGACCCCATTGGAAACACAGTAGAGTAGAAGAGTGCTCTTTTCTCAAAAGCAGAGTGTGTTTCTTGGAAGGCGAGCTAGCGTTTGTTTCCCAGTCCTAAATGGAGTTGAATAACATGCAGTTTCTGGTCCTACGAGCAAGAGTTGTTTTCTGGTAAGGAAAGTCACTATTGAGCTCTCATTGCCATACAGAGTGCAAATAGCACTCGCGTCTGTTCCCAGAAAGTACAGTGTATTGGACTGAAGAGGAGCTACTGTTCTTGTCAGTTTCCTAAGCAGAGTTGAACTACATATGGTCTGTGTGTGTAGGAAGCACAGTTCTTTTGTTCTGAGCAAGCTCACTGTTTGGACCCCATAGGAAAAACAGTAGAGTAGAAGAGTGCTCTTTTCTCTAAAGCAGAGTGTGTTTCTTGTAAGGCAAGCTAGAGTTTGTTTATCAGTCCTGAATGGAGTTGAATCACATGCAGTTTCTGGTCCTACTATCAAGAGTTGTTTTCTGGTAAGGAAAGTCACTATTGCGCTCCCATTACCATACACAGTGCAAATAGCACTCCCGTCTGTTCTCAGCAAGTACAGTGTATTGGACTGAAGAAGAGCTACTGTTCTTGTCAGTTTGCTAAGCAGAGTTGAAGTACATATGGTCCATGTGTATAGGAAGCACAGTTCTTTTGTTCTGAGCAATCTCACTGTTTGGTCCCCATAGGAAACACAGAAGAGTAGAAGAGTGCTCTTTTCTCTAAAGCAGAGTGTGTTTCTTGTAAGGCGAGCTAGCATTTGTTTTCCAGTACTAAATGGAGTTGAATCCCATGCAGTTTCTGGTTGTACGAGCAAGAGTTGTTTTCTGGTAAGGAAAGTCTCTATTGTGCTCCCATTGCCATACACAGTGCAAATAGCACTCCCGTCTGTTCCCAGCTAGTACAGTGTATTGGACTGAAGAGGAGCTACTGTTCTTCTCAGTTTCCTAAGCAGAGTTGAACTAGATATGGCCGTGTGTCTAGGAAGCACAGTTCATTTGTTCTGAGCAAGCTCACTGTTCTGGCCCTATAGGAAACACAGTAGAGTAGAAGAGTGCTTTTTTCTCAAAAGCACAGTGTGTTTCTTGTAAGGCGAGCTAGAGTTTGTTTCCCAGTCCTAAATGGAGTTGAGTCATATGCAGTTATTTGTCCTACGAGCAAGAGTTGTTTTCTGGTAAGACGAGTCACTATTGTGCTCCAATTGCCATGCACAGTGCATATAGCACTCACGTCTGTTCTCAGCAAGTACAGTGTATCGGACTAAAGTGGAGCTACTGTTCTTGTCAGTTTCCTAAGCAGAGTTGAACTAGAAATGGCCCATGTGTGTAGGAAGCACAGTTCTTCTGTTCTGAGCAAGCTCACTGTTCTGGCCCTACAGGAAACACAGTAGAGTAGAAGAGTGCTCTTTTCTCTAAAGCAGAGTGTGTTTCTTGTAAGGCGAGCTCGCGTTTGTTTCCCAGTCCTAAATGGAGTGAGTTACAGGCAGTTTTTGGTATTACGAGCAAGAGTTGTTTTCTGGTAAGAAGAGTCACTATTGCGCTCCAAATCCCATACACAGTGCAAATAGCACTCGCATCTGTTCCCAGCAAGTACAGTGTATTGGACTGAAGAGGAGCTACTGTTCTTGTCAGTTTCCTAAGCAGAGTTGAACTAGATATGTCCCGTGTGTGTAGGAAGCACAGTTCTTTTGCTCTTAGCAAGCTCACTGTTCAGACCCCATAGGAAACACAGTAGAGTAGAAGAGTGCTCTTTTATAAAAAGCAGAGTGTGTTTCTTGTAAGGCGAGCTAGCTTTGGTTCCCAGTCCTAAATGGAGTTGAATCCCATGCAGTTGCTGGTCCTATGAGCAAGAGTTGTTTTCTGGTAAGAAGAGTCACTATTGCGCTCCCATTGAGATACACAGTGCAAATAGCACTCGCCTCTGTTCCAAGAAAGTACAGTGTATTGGACTGAAGAGGAGCTACTGTTCTTGTCAGTTTCCTAAGCAGAGTTGAACTAGATATGGCCCGTTTTTTGGAGGAAGCACAGTTCTTTTATTCTGAGCAAGCTCACTGTTTTGGCCCTACAGGAAACACAGTAGAGTAGAAGAGTGTTCTTTTCTCAAAAGCAGAGTGTGTTTCTTGTAAGGCGAGCTAGCGTTTGTTTCCCAGTCCTAAAAGGAGTTGAATCACATGCAGTTTTTGGTTGAACAATCAAGAGTTGTTTTCTGTTAAAAAGAGTCACTGTTTGCTCCCATTGTCATTCACAGGGCAAATAGCACTGGCGTCTGTTCCCAGCATGTACAGTGTATTGGACTGAAGAGGAGCTGCTCTTCGTTTCAGTTTCCTAAGCAGAGTTGAACTAGATATGCCCGGGTGTGTAGGAAGCACAGTTCTTTTGTTCTGAGCAAGCTCACTGTTCTGGCCCTATAGGAAACTCAGTAGAGTAGAAGAGTGCTCTTTTCTCAAAAGCAGAGTGTGTTTCTTGTAAGGCGAGCTAGCTTTGGTTCCCAGTCCTAAATGGAGTTGAATCCCATGCAGTTTCTGGTCCTACGAGCAAGAGTTGTTTTCTGGTAAGAAGAGTCACTATTGCGCTCCCATTGAGATACACAGTGCAAATAGCACTCGCCTCTGTTCCAAGCAAGTACAGTGTATTGGACTGAAGAGGAGCTACTGTTCTTGTCAGTTTCCTAAGCAGAGTTGAACTAGATATAGCCGGGTGTGTAGGAAGCACAGTTCTTTTGTTCTGAGCAAGCTCACTGTTCTGGCCCTATAGGAAACTCAGTAGAGTAGAAGAGTGCTCTTTTCTCAAAACCAGAGTGTGTTTCTTGTAAGGCGAGCTAGCGTTTGTTTCCCAGTCCTAAATGGAGTTGAATCACATGCAGTTGCTGGTCCTCTAAGCAAGAGTTGTTTTCTGGTAAGGAAAGTCACTATTGGGCTCCCACTGCCATACACAGTGCAAATAGCACTCGCGTCTGTTCCCAGTAAGTACAGTGTATTGGACTGAAGAGGATCTACTGTTCTTGTCAGTTTCCTATGCAGAGTTGAACTAGATATGGCCCGTGTGTGTTGGAAGCACAGTTCTTATGTTCTGAGCAAGCTCACTGTTCTGGCCCTATAGGAAACTCAGTAGAGTAGAAGAGTGCTCTTTTCTCAAAAGCAGAGTGTGTTCCTTGTAAGGCGAGCTAGCGTTTGTTTCCTAGTCCTAAATGGAGTTGAATCACATGCAGTTTCTGGTCCTAAGAACAAGAGTTGTTTTCTGGTAAGTAAAGTCACTATTGTGCTCCCATTGCCATACACAGTGCAAATAGCACTCGCATCTTTCCCAGCAAGTACAGTGTATTGGACTGAAGAGGAGCTACTGTTCTTGTCAGTTTCCTAAGCAGAGTTGAATTACATATGTTCCGTTTGTAGGAAGCACAGTTCTTTTGTTCTGAGCAAGATTACTGTTTGGACCCCATTGGAAACACAGTAGAGAAGAAGAATGCTCTTTTTTCTAAAGCAGAGTGTGTTTCTTGTAATGCAAGCTAGGGTTTGTTTCAGAGTCCTAAATGGAGTGGAATCACATGCAGTTTCTGGTCCTACGAGCAAGAGTTCTTTTCTGGTAAGAATATTCACTATTGCACTGCCATTGCCATACACAGGACAAATAGCACTGGCTTCTGTTCCCAGCAAGTACAGTGTATTGGACTGAAGAGGATCTACTGTTCTTGTCAGGTTCCTAACCAGAATTGAAATAGATATTGCCGTGTGTGTAGGAAGCACAGTTCTTTTGTTCTGAGCAAGCTCACTGTTCGGACCCCATTGGAAACACAGTAGAGTAGAAGAGTGCTCTTTTCTCAAAAGCAGAGTGTGTTTCTTGGAAGGCGAGCTAGCGTTTGTTTCCCAGTCCTAAATGGAGTTGAATAACATGCAGTTTCTGGTCCTACGAGCAAGAGTTGTTTTCTGGTAAGGAAAGTCACTATTGAGCTCTCATTGCCATACAGAGTGCAAATAGCACTCGCGTCTGTTCCCAGAAAGTACAGTGTATTGGACTGAAGAGGAGCTACTGTTCTTGTCAGTTTCCTAAGCAGAGTTGAACTACATATGGTCTCTGTGTGTAGGAAGCACAGTTCTTTTGTTCTGAGCAAGCTCACTGTTTGGACCCCATAGGAAACACAGTAGAGTAGAAGAGTGCTCTTTTCTCTAAAGCAGAGTGTGTTTCTTGTAAGGCAAGCTAGAGTTTGTTTATCAGTCCTAAATGGAGTTTAATCACATGCAGTTTCTGGTCCTACTATCAAGAGTTGTTTTCTGGTAAGGAAAGTCACTATTGTGCTCCCATTACCATACACAGTGCAAATAGCACTCCCGTCTGTTCTCAGCAAGTACAGTGTATTGGACTGAAGAAGAGCTACTGTTCTTGTCAGTTTGCTAAGCAGAGTTGAAGTACATATGGTCCATGTGTATAGGAAGCACAGTTCTTTTGTTCTGAGCAATCTCACTGCTTGGTCCCCATAGGAAACAGAGAAGTGTAGAAGAGTGCTCTTTTCTCTAAAGCAGAGTGTGTTTCTTGTAAGGCGAGCTAGCATTTGTTTTCCAGTACTAAATGGAGTTGAATCCCATGCAGTTTCTGGTCCTACGAGCAAGAGTTGTTTTCTGGTAAGAAAAGTCACTATTGTGCTCCCATTGCCATACACAGTGCAAATAGCACTCCCGTCTGTTCCCAGCTAGTACAGTGTATTGGACTGAAGAGGAGCTACTGTTCTTCTCAGTTTCCTAAGCAGAGTTGAACTAGATATGGCCCGTGTGTCTAGGAAGCACAGTTCATTTGTTCTGAGCAAGCTCACTGTTCTGGCCCTATAGGAAACACAGTAGAGTAGAAGAGTGCTTTTTTCTCAAAAGCACAGTGTGTTTCTTGTAAGGCGAGCTAGCATTTGTTTCCCAGTCCTAATAGAGGTGAATCACATGCAGTTTCTGGTCCTAGGAGCAAGAATTGTTTTCTGGTTTGGAAAGTCACTATTGTGCTCCCATTGCCATATACAGTGCAAATAGCACTCACGTCTGTTCCCAGCAAGTACAGTGTATTGGACTGAAGAGGAGCTACTGTTCTTGTCAGTTTTCTAAGCAGAGTTGAACTAGATATGTTCCGTGTGTGTAGGAAGCTCAGTTCTTTTGTTCTGAGCAAGCTCACTGTTCTGGCCCTATAGAAAACACAGTAGAGTAGAAGAGTGCTCTTTTCTCAAAAGCAGAGTGTGTTTCTTGTAAGTTGAGTTAGTGTTTCTTTCCCAGTCCTAAACGGAGTTGCTTCACATGCAGTTTCTGATCGTATGAGCAAGAGTTGTTTTCTGGTAAAAAGAGTCACTATTGCGCTCCCACTGCAATACACATTGCAAATAGCACTCATGTCTGTTCCCAGCAGTACAGTGTATTGGACTGAAGAGGAGCTACTGTTCTTTTCAGTTTCCTAAGCAGAGTTGAACTAGATATGGCCCGTGTGTGTAGGAAGCACATTTCTTTTGTTCTGAGAAAGCTCACTGTTCTTGCCCTGTAGGAAACACAGTGGAGTAGAAGAGTGCTCTTTTCTCAAAAGCAGAGTGTGTTTCTTGTAAGGCGAGCTAGCATTTGTTTCCCAAACTAAATGGAGTTGAATCACATGCAGTTTCTATTCCTATGAGCAAGAGTTGTTTTCTGGTAAGAAGAGTCACTATTGTGCTCCCATTGACATACACAGTGCAAATGGCACTCGCATCTGTTCCCAGCAAGTACAGGGTATTGGACAGAAGAGGAGCTACTGTTCTTGTCAGTTTCCTAAGCAGAGTTTAACTAAATATGGCCCGTATGTGTAGGAAGCACAGTTCTTTTGTTCTGAGCAAGCTCACTCTTCGGACCCCATAGGAAACCCAGTAGAGTAGAAGAGTGTTCTTTTCTCAAAAGCAGAGTGTGTTTCTTGTAAGGCGAGCTAGCGTTTGTTTCCCAGTCCTAAATGGAGTTGAATCACATGCAGAATCTGGTCCTATGAGCAAGAGTTGTTTTCTGGTAAGAAGAGTCACTATTGTACTCCCATTGCCATGCACAGTGCAAATAGCACTCGCTTCTGATTCCAGAAAGTACAGGGTATTGGACTGAAGAGGAGCTACTGTTCTTGTCAGTTTCCTAAGTAGAGTTGAACTAGATATGGCCGGATGTGTAGGAAGCACAGTTCTTTTGTTCTGAGCAAGCTCACTGTTCTGGCCCTTTAGGAATCTCAGTAGAGTAGAAGAGTGCTCTTTTCTCAAAAGCAGAGTGAGTTTCTTGTAAGGCGAGCTAGCGTTTGTTTCCCAGTCCTAAATGGAGGTGAATCTCATGCAGTTTTTGGTCCTATGAGCAAGAGTTGTTTTCTGGTAAGGAAAGTCACTATTGCGCTCCCATTGCCATACACAGTGCAAATAGCACTGGCATCTGTTCCCAGCAAGTACAGTGAATTGGACTGAAGAGGAGCTACTGTTCTTGTCAGTTTCCTAAGCAGAGTTGAACTAGATATAGCCGGGTGTGTAGGAAGCACAGTTCTTTTGTTCTGAGCAAGCTCACTGTTCTGGCCCTATAGGAAACTCAGTAGAGTAGAAGAGTGCTCTTTTCTCAAAACCAGAGTGTGTTTCTTGTAAGGCGAGCTAGCGTTTGTTTCCCAGTCCTAAATGGAGTTGAATCACATGCAGTTTTTGGTCCTATGAGCAAGAGTTGTTTTCTGGTAAGGAAGTCACTATTGTGCTCCCATTGCCATACACAGTGCAAATAGCACTGGCGTCTGTACCCAACAAGTACAGTGAATTGGACTGAAGAGGAGCTACTGTTCTTGTCAGTTTCCTAAGCAGAGTTGAACTAGATATGGCCCGTGTGTGTAGGAAGCACAGTTCTTTTGTTCTGAGCAAGCTCACTGTTCTGGCCCTACAGGAAACACAGTAGAGTAGAAGAGTGCTCTTTTCTCAAAAGCAGAGTGTGTTTCTTGTAAGGCGAGCTAGCATTTGTTTCCCAGTCCTAAATGGAGTTGAATCACATGCATTTTCTATTCCTATGAGCAAGAGTTGTTTTCTGGTAAGAAGAGTCACTATTGCACTCCCATTGAGATACACAGTGCAAATAGCACTCGCCTCTGTTCCCAGCAAGTACAGTGTATTGGACTGAAGAGGAGTTACTGTTCCTGTCAGTTTCCTAAGCAGAGTTGAACTAGATATGGCCCGTGTGTGTAGGAAGCACAGTTCTTTTGTTCTGAGCAAGCTCACTGTTCGGACTCTATAGGAAACACAATAGAGTAGAAGAGTGCTCTTTTCTCAAAAGCAGAGTGTGTTGTTTCTTGTAAGGCGAGCTAGCATTTGTTTCCCAGTCCTAATAGAGGTGAATCACATGCAGTTTCTGGTCCTAGGAGCAAGAATTGTTTTCTGGTTTGGAAAGTCACTATTGCGCTCCCATTGCCATATACAGTGCAAATAGCACTCACGTCTGTTCCCAGCAAGTACAGTGTATTGGACTGAAGAGGAGCTACTGTTCTTGTCAGTTTTCTAAGCAGAGTTGAAATAGATATGGCGCGTGTGTGTAGGAAGCACAGTTCTTTTGTTCTGAGCAAGCTCACTGTTCTGGCCTTATAGAAAACACGGTAGAGTAGAAGAGTGCTCTTTTCTCAAAAGCAGAGTGTGTTTCTTGTAAGTTGAGCTAGTGTTTCTTTCCAAGTCCTAAACAGAGTTGCTTCACATGCAGTTTCTGGTCGTATGAGCAAGAGTTGTTTTCTGGTAAGAAGAATCACTATTGCACTCCCACTGCAATACACACTGCAAATATCACTCATGTCTGTTCCCAGCAGTACAGTGTATTGGACTGAAGAGGAGCTACTGTTCTTTTCAGTTTCCTAAGCAGAGTTGAACTAGATATGGCCCGTGTGTGTAGGAAGCACATTTCTTTTATTCTGAGCAAGCTCACTGTTCTGGCCCTATAGGAAACACAGTGGAGTAGAAGAGTGCTCTTTTCTCAAAAGCAGAGTGTGTTTCTTGTAAGGCGAGCTAGCGTTTGTTTCCCAAACTAAATGGAGTTGAATCACATGCAGTTTCTATTCCTATGAGCAAGAGTTGTTTTCTGGTAAAAAGAGTCACTATTGTGCTCCCATTGCCATACACAGTGCAAAGGGCACGCGCGTCTGTTCCCAGCAAGTTCAGTGTATTGGACTGAAGAGGAGCTAGTGTTCTTGTCAGTTTCCTAAGCAGAGTTGAACTAGATATGGCCCATGTGAGTAGGAACCACAGTTCTTTTGTTCTGAGCAAACTCACTGTTCGGAACCCATAGGAAACACAGAAGAGGAGAAGAGTGCCCTTTTATCAAAAGCAGAGTGTGTTTCTTGTAAGGCGAGCTAGCATTTGTTTCCCAGTCCTAATAGAGGTGAATCACATGCAGTTTCTGGTCCTAGGAGCAAGAATTGTTTTCTGGTTTGGAAAGTCACTATTGCGCTCCCATTGCCATACACAGTGCAAATAGCACTCACGTCTGTTCCCAGCAAGTACAGTGTATTGGACTGAAGAGGAGCTACTGTTCTTGTCAGTTTTCTAAGCAGAGTTGAACTAGATATGTTCCGTGTGTGTAGGAAGCTCAGTTCTTTTGTTCTGAGCAAGCTCACTGTTCTGGCCCTATAGAAAACACAGTAGAGTAGAAGAGTGCTCTTTTCTCAAAAGCAGAGTGTGTTTCTTGTAAGTTGAGTTAGTGTTTCTTTCCCAGTCCTAAACGGAGTTGCTTCACATGCAGTTTCTGGTCGTATGAGCAAGAGTTGTTTTCTGGTAAAAAGAGTCACTATTGCGCTCCCACTGCAATACACACTGCAAATAGCACTCATGTCTGTTCCCAGCAGTACAGTGTATTGGACTGAAGAGGAGCTACTCTTCTTTTCAGTTTCCTAAGCAGAGTTGAACTAGATATGGCCCGTGTGTGTAGGAAGCACATTTCTTTTGTTCTGAGAAAGCTCACTGTTCTGGCCCTGTAGGAAACACAGTGGAGTAGAAGAGTGCTCTTTTCTCAAAAGCAGAGTGTGTTTCTTGTAAGGCGAGCTAGCATTTGTTTCCCAAACTAAATGGAGTTGAATCACATGCAGTTTCTATTCCTATGAGCAAGAGTTGTTTTCTGGTAAGAAGAGTCACTATTGTGCTCCCATTGACATACACAGTGCAAATGGCACTCGCGTCTGTTCCCAGCAAGTACAGGGTATTGGACAGAAGAGGAGCTACTGTTCTTGTCAGTTTCCTAAGCAGAGTTTAACTAAATATGGCCCGTATGTGTAGGAAGCACAGTTCTTTTGTTCTGAGCAAGCTCACTCTTCGGACCCCATAGGAAACCCAGTAGAGTAGAAGAGTGTTCTTTTCTCAAAAGCAGAGTGTGTTTCTTGTAAGGCGAGCTAGCGTTTGTTTCCCAGTCCTAAATGGAGTTGAATCACATGCAGGATCTGGTCCTATGAGCAAGAGTTGTTTTCTGGTAAGAAGAGTCACTATTGTACTCCCATTGCCATGCACAGTGCAAATAGCACTCGCTTCTGCTTCCAGCAAGTACAGGGTATTGGACTGAAGAGGAGTTACTATTCTTGTCAGTTTCCTAAGTAGAGTTGAACTAGATATGGCCGGATGTGTAGGAAGCACAGTTCTTTTGTTCTGAGCAAGCTCACTGTTCTGGCCCTTTAGGAATCTCAGTAGAGTAGAAGAGTGCTCTTTTCTCAAAAGCAGAGTGTGTTTCTTGTAAGGCGAGATAGCGTTTGTTTCCCAGTCCTAAATGGAGTTGAATCACATGCAATTTTTTGTCCTACGAGCAAGAGTTGTTTTCTGGTAAGGAAAGTCACTATTGCGCTCCCATTGGCATACACAGTGCAAATAGCACTCGTGTCTGTTCCCACCAAGTACAGTGAATTGGACTGAAGAGGAGCTACTGTTCTTGTCAGTTTCCTAAGCAGAGTTGAACTAGATATGGCACGTGTGTGGAGGAAGCACAGTTCTTTTGTTCTGAGCAAGCTCACTGTTCTGGCACTATAGGAAACACAGTAGAGTTGAAGAGTGCTCATTTCCAAAGGCAGAGTTTGTTTCTTATTAGGCGAGCTAGCGTTTGTTTCCCAGTCATAAATGGAGTTGAATCACATGCAGTTTTTGGTCCTACCAGCAAGAGTTTTTTTCTGTTAAGGAAAGACACTATTGTGCTCCCATTCCCATACACAGTGCAAATAGCACTCGCGTCTGTTCCCAGAAAGTATAGTGTATTGGACTGAAGAGGAGCTTCTGTTCTTGTCAGTTTCCTAAGCAGAGTTGAACTAGATATGGCACGTGTATGTAGGAAGTACAGTTCTTTTGTTCTGAGCAAACTCACTGTTCGGACCCCATAGGAAACCCAGTAGAGTAGTAGAGTGCTCTTTTCTCAAAAGCAGAGTATGTTTCTTGTAAGGCGGGCTAGTGTTTGTTTCTCAGTCCTAAATGGAGTTGAATCACATGCAGTTTCTGGTCGTAGGAGAAAGAGTTCTTTTCTGGTAAGAAGAGTCACTGTTGCGCTCCCATTGCCATACACAGTTCAAATAGCACTCACGTCTGTTCCCAGCAAGTACAGTGTATTGGACTGAAGAGGACGTACTGTTCTTGTCAGTTTCCTAAGCAGAGTTGAACTAGATATGGCCCGTGTGTGTAGGAAGCACAGTTCTTTTGTTCTGAGCAAGCACACTGTTCTGGCCCTATAGGAAACACAGTAGAGTAGAAGACTGCTCTTTTCTCAAAAGCAGAGTATGTTTCTTGTAAGGCAAGCAAGCGTTTGTTTCCCAGTCCTAAATGGAGTTGAGTCCCATGCAGTTTCTGGTCCTACGAGCAAGAGTTGTTTTCTGGTAAGAAGAGTCACTATTGCGCTCCCATTGTCATACACAGTGCAAATAGCACTCATGTCTGTTCCCAGCAAGTACAGTGTATTGGACTGAAGAGGAGCTAATATTCTTGTCAGTTTCCTAAGCAAAGTTTAACTACATATGGCCTGTGTGTATAGGAAGCACAGTTCTTTTGTTGTGAGCCAGCTCACTGTTCTGGCCTTACAGGAAACACAGTAGAGTAGAAGAGTGCTCTTTTTCTTAAGCAGAGTGTGTTTCTTGTAAGGCCAGCTAGTGTTTGTTTCCCAGTCATAAATGGAGTTGAATCCCATGCAGTTTCTGGTCCTACGAGCAAGAGTTGTTTTCTGGTAAGGAAAGGCACTATTGCGCTCCCATTGCCATACACAGTGCAAATAGCACTTGTGTCTCTTCCCAGCAAGTACAGTGAATTGCACTGAAGAGGAGCTACTGTTCTTGTCAGTTTCCTAAGCAGAGTTGAACTAGATATGGCCCGTGTGTGTAGGAAGCACAGTTCTTTTGTTCTTATAAAGCTCATTGTTCTGGCCCTATAGGAAACACAGTAGAGTAGAAGAGTGCTCTTTTCTTAAAAGCAGAGTGTGTTTCTTGTAAGGCGAGCTAGCGTTTGTTTCCCAGTCCTAAATGGAGTTGAATCACATGCAGTTTCTGGTCCTACGAGCAAGAGTTGTTTTCTGGTAAGAAGAGTCACTATTGTGCTCCAATTGCCATACACAGTGCAAATAGCACTCATGTCTGTTCCCAGCAAGTACAGTGTATTGGACTGAAGAGGAGCTACTCTTCTTGTCAGTTTCCTAAGCAGAGTTGAACTAGATATGGCCAGTGTGTGTAGGAAGCACAGTTCTTTTGTTCTGAGCATGCTCACTGTTCTGGCCCTATAGGAAACACAGTAGAGTAGAAGACTGCTCTTTATTCAAAAGCACATTATGTTTCTTGTAAGGCAAGCAAGCGTTTGTTTCCCAGTCCTAAATGGAGTCGAATCCCATGCAGTTTCTGGTCCTATGAGCAAGAGTTGTTTTCTGGTAAGAAGAGTCACTATTGCGCTCCCATTGCCATATACAGTGCAAATAACACTCACGTCTGTTCCCAGCAAGTACAGTGTATTGGACTGAAGAGGAGCTAAGATTCTTGTCAGTTTCCTAAGCAAAGTTGAACTACATATGGCCTGTGTGTGTAGGAAGCACAGTTCTTTTGTTGTGAGCCAGCTCACTGTTCTGGCCTTACAGGAAACACAGTAGAGTAGAAGAGTGCTCTTTTCTCAAAAGCAGAGTATGTTTCTTGTAAGGCCAGCTAGTGTTTGTTTCCCAGTCAGAAAGGGAGTTGAATCCCATGCAGTTTTTCTTCCTACGAGCAAGAGTTATTTTCAGGTAATGAAAGGCACTATTGCGCTCCCATTGCCATACACAGTGCAAATAGCACTTGTGTCTCTTCCCAGCAAGTACAGTGAATTGCACTGAAGAGGAGCTACTGTTCTTGTCAGTTTCCTAAGCAGAGTTGAACTAGATATGGCCCGTGTGTGTAGGAAGCACAGTTCTTTTGTTCTGAGCAAGCTCATTGTTCTGGCCCTATAGGAAACACAGTAGAGTAGAAGAGTGCTCTTTTCTATAAAGCAGAGTGTGTTTCTTGTAAGGTGAGCTAGTGTTTGTTTCCCAGTCCTAAATGGAGTTGAGTCACAGGCAGTTTTTGGTACTACGAACAAGAGTTGTTTTCTGGTAAGAAGAGTCACTATTGCGCTCCAAATCCCATACACAGTGCAAATAGCACTCGCGTCTGTTCCCAGCAAGTACAGTGTATTGGACTGAATAGGAGCTACTGTTCTTGTCAGTTTCCTAAGCAGAGTTGAACTAGATATGGCCCGTTTGTAGGAAGCACAGCTCTTTTGTTCTGAGCAAGCTCACTGTTTGGACCCCATAGGAAACACAGTAGAGTAGAAGAGTGCTCTTTTCTCTAAAGCAGAGTGTGTTTTTTGTAAGGCGAGCCTGCCTTTGTTTCCCAGTCCTAAATGGAGTGGAATCACATGCAGTTTCTGGTCCTACGTGCAAGAGTTGTTTTATGGTAAGAATAGTCACTATTGCGCTGCCATTGCCATACACAGGACAAATAGCACATGCGTCTGTTCCCAGCAAGTACAGTGTATTGGACTGAAGAGGATCTACTGTTCTTGTCAGTTTCCTAAGCAGAGTTGAACTAGATATGGCCCGTGTGTGTAGGAAGCACAGTTCTTTTGCTCTGAACAAGCTCACTGTTCGGACCACATAGGAAACCAAGTAGAGTAGAAGAGTACTATTTTCTCTAAAGCAGAGTGTGTTTCTTGTAAGGCAAGCTAGAATTTATTTATCAGTCCTAAATGGAGTTGAGTCACATGCAGTTTCTGGTCGTATGAGCAAGAGATGTTTTCTGGTAAGAAGAGTCACTATTGTGCTCCCATTGCAATACACAGTGCAAAGAGCACTCATGTCTGTTCCCAGCAAGTACAGTGTATTGGACTGAAGAGGAGCTACTCTTCTTGTCAGTTTCCTAAGCAGAGTTGAACTAGATATGGCCCGTGTGTGTAAGAAGCACAGTTCTTTGTTCTGAGCAAGCTCACTGTTCTGGCCCTATAGGAAACACAGCAGAGTAGAAGAGTGCTCTTTTCTCAAAAGCAGAGTGTGTTTCTTGTAAGGCGAGCTAGCGTTTGTTTCCCAGTCCTAAATGGAGTTGAATCACATGCAGTTTCTGGTCCTACGAGCAAGAGTTGTTTTCTGGTAAGGAAAGTCACTATTGAGCTCTCATTGCCATACACAGTGCAAATACCACTCGCGTCTGTTCCCAGAAAGTACAGTGTATTGGACTGAAGAGGAGCTACTGTTCTTGTCAGTTTCCTAAGCAGAGTAAAACTACATATGGTCTGTGTGTGTAGGAAGCACAGTTCTTTTGTTCTGAGCAAGCTCACTGTTTGGACCCCATAGGAAACACAGTAGAGTAGAAGAGTGCTCTTTTCTCTAAAGCAGAGTGTGTTTCTTGTAAGGCAAGCTAGAGTTTATTTATCAGTCCTAAATTGAGTTGAATCACATGCAGTTTCTGGTCCTACAAGCAAGAGTTGTTTTCTGGTAAGGAAAGTCACTATTGCGCTCCCATTGCCATACACAGTGCAAATAGCACTGGCATCTGTTCCCAGCAAGTATAGTGAATTGGACTGAAGAGGAACTACTGTTCTTGTCAGTTTCCTAAGCAGAGTTGAACTAGATATAGCCGGGTGTGTAGGAAGCACAGTTCTTTTGTTCTGAGCAAGCTCACTGTTCTGGCCCTATAGGAAACTCAGTAGAGTAGAAGAGTGCTCTTTTCTCAAAACCAGAGTGTGTTTCTTGTAAGGCGAGCTAGCGTTTGTTTCCCAGTCCTAAATGGAGTTGAATCACATGCAGTTTTTGGTCCTATGAGCAAGAGTTGTTTTCTGGTAAGGAAGTCACTATTGCGCTCCCATTGCCATACACAGTGCAAATAGCACTGGCGTCTGTTCCCAGCAAGTACAGTGAATTGGACTGAAGAGGAGCTACTGTTCTTGTCAGTTTCCTAAGCAGAGTTGAACTAGATATGGCCCGTGTGTGTAGGAAGCACAGTTCTTTTGTTCTGAGCAAGCTCACTGTTCTGGCACTACAGGAAACACAGTAGAGTAGAAGAGTGCTCTTTTCTCAAAAGCAGAGTGTGTTTCTTGTAAGGCGAGCTAGCATTTGTTTCCCAGTCCTAAATGGAGTTGAATCACATGCAGTTTTTGGTCCTATGAGCAAGAGTTGTGTTCTGGTAAGGAAGTCACTATTGCGCTACCATTGCCATACACAGTGCAAATAGCACTGGCGTCTGTTCCCAGCAAGTACAGTGAATTGGACTGAAGAGGAGCTACTGTTCTTGTCAGTTTCCTAAGCAGAGTTTAACTAGATATTGCCCGTGTGTGTAGGAAGCACAGTTCTTTTGTTCTGAGCAAGCTCACTGTTCTGGCCCTACAGGAAACACAGTAGAGTAGAAGAGTGCTCTTTTCTCAAAAGCAGAGTGTGTTTCTTGTAAGGCGAGCTAGCATTTGTTTCCCAGTCCTAAATGGAGTTGAATCACATGCATTTTCTATTCCTATGAGCAAGAGTTGTTTTCTGGTAAGAAGAGTCACTATTGCGCTCCCATTGAGATACACAGTGCAAATAGCACTCGCCTCTGTTCCCAGCAAGTACAGTGTATTGGACTGAAGAGGAGTTACTGTTCCTGTCAGTTTCCTAAGCAGAGTTGAACTAGATATGGCCCGTGTGTGTAGGAAGCACAGTTCTTTTGTTCTGAGCAAGCTCACTGTTCGGACTCTAAAGGAAACACAGTAGAGTAGAAGAGTGCTCTTTTCTCAAAAGCAGAGTGTGTTGTTTCTTGTAAGGCGAGCTAGCATTTGTTTCCCAGTCCTAATAGAGGTGAATCACATGCAGTTTCTGGTCCTAGGAGCAAGAATTGTTTTCTGGTTTGGAAAGTCACTATTGCGCTCCCATTGCCATATACAGTGCAAATAGCACTCACGTCTGTTCCCAGCAAGTACAGTGTATTGGACTGAAGAGGAGCTACTGTTCTTGTCAGTTTTCTAAGCAGAGTTGAAATAGGTATGGTGCGTGTGTGTAGGAAGCACAGTTCTTTTGTTCTGAGCAAGCTCACTGTTCTGGCCTTATAGAAAACACGGTAGAGTAGAAGAGTGCTCTTTTCTCAAAAGCAGAGTGTGTTTCTTGTAAGTTGATCTAGTGTTTCTTTCCAAGTCCTAAACAGAGTTGCTTCACATGCAGTTTCTGGTCGTATGAGCAAGAGTTGTTTTCTGGTAAGAAGAATCACTATTGCGCTCCCACTGCAATACACACTGCAAATATCACTCATGTCTGTTCCCAGCAGTACAGTATATTGGACTGAAGAGGAGCTACTGTTCTTTTCAGTTTCCTAAGCAGAGTTGAACTAGATATGGCCCGTGTGTGTAGGAAGCACATTTCTTTTATTCTGAGCAAGCTCACTGTTCTGGCCCTATAGGAAACACAGTGGAGTAGAAGAGTGCTCTTTTCTCAAAAGCAGAGTGTGTTTCTTGTAAGGCGAGCTAGCGTTTGTTTCCCAAACTAAATGGAGTTGAATCACATGCAGTTTCTATTCCTATGAGCAAGAGTTGTTTTCTGGTAAAAAGAGTCACTATTGTGCTCCCATTGCCATACACAGTGCAAAGGGCACGCGCGTCTGTTCCCAGCAAGTTCAGTGTATTGGACTGAAGAGGAGCTAGTGTTCTTGTCAGTTTCCTAAGCAGAGTTGAACTAGATATGGCCCATGTGAGTAGGAATCACAGTTCTTTTGTTCTGAGCAAACTAACTGTTCGGAACCCATAGGAAACACAGAAGAGGAGAAGAGTGCCCTTTTATCAAAAGCAGAGTGTGTTTCTTGTAAGGCGAGCTAGCATTTGTTTCCCAGTCCTAATAGAGGTGAATCACATGCAGTTTCTGGTCCTAGGAGCAAGAATTGTTTTCTGGTTTGGAAAGTCACTATTGCGCTCCCATTGCCATACACAGTGCAAATAGCACTCACGTCTGTTCCCAGCAAGTACAGTGTATTGGACTGAAGAGGAGCTACTGTTCTTGTCAGTTTTCTAAGCAGAGTTGAACTAGATATGTTCCGTGTGTGTAAGAAGCTCAGTTCTTTTGTTCTGAGCAAGCTCACTGTTCTGGCCCTATAGAAAACACAGTAGAGTAGAAGAGTGCTCTTTTCTCAAAAGCAGAGTGTGTTTCTTGTAAGTTGAGTTAGTGTTTCTTTCCCAGTCCTAAACGGAGTTGCTTCACATGCAGTTTCTGGTCGTATGAGCAAGAGTTGTTTTCTGGTAAAAAGAGTCACTATTGCGCTCCCACTGCAATACACACTGCAAATAGCACTCATGTCTGTTCCCAGCAGTACAGTGTATTGGACTGAAGAGGAGCTACTGTTCTTTTCAGTTTCCTAAGCAGAGTTGAACTAGATATGGCCCGTGTGTGTAGGAAGCACATTTCTTTTGTTCTGAGAAAGCTCACTGTTCTGGCCCTGTAGGAAACACAGTGGAGTAGAAGAGTGCTCTTTTCTCAAAAGCAGAGTGTGTTTCTTGTAAGGCGAGCTAGCATTTGTTTCCCAAACTAAATGGAGTTGAGTCACATGCAGTTTCTATTCCTATGAGCAAGAGTTGTTTTCTGGTAAGAAGAGTCACTATTGTGCTCCCATTGACATACACAGTGCAAATGGCACTCGCGTCTGTTCCCAGCAAGTACAGGGTATTGGACAGAAGAGGAGCTACTGTTCTTGTCAGTTTCCTAAGCAGAGTTTAACTAAATATGGCCCGTATGTGTAGGAAGCACAGTTCTTTTGTTCTGAGCAAGCTCACTCTTCGGACCCCATAGGAAACCCAGTAGAGTAGAAGAGTGTTCTTTTCTCAAAAGCAGAGTGTGTTTCTTGTAAGGCGAGCTAGCGTTTGTTTCCCAGTCCTAAATGGAGTTGAATCACATGCAGGATCTGGTCCTATGAGCAAGAGTTGTTTTCTGGTAAGAAGAGTCACTATTGTACTCCCATTGCCATGCACAGTACAAATAGCACTCGCTTCTGCTTCCAGCAAGTACAGGGTATTGGACTGAAGAGGAGCTACTGTTCTTGTCAGTTTCCTAAGTAGAGTTGAACTAGATATGGCCGGATGTGCAGGAAGCACAGTTCTTTTGTTCTGAGCAAGCTCACTGTTCTGGCCCTTTAGGAATCTCAGTAGAGTAGAAGAGTGCTCTTTTCTCAAAAGCAGAGTGTGTTTCTTGTAAGGCGAGATAGCGTTTGTTTCCCAGTCCTAAATGGAGTTGAATCACATGCAATTTTTTGTCCTACGAGCAAGAGTTGTTTTCTGGTAAGGAAAGTCACTATTGCGCTCCCATTGGCATACACAGTGCAAATAGCACTCGTGTCTGTTCCCACCAAGTACAGTGAATTGTACTGAAGAGGAGCTACTGTTCTTGTCAGTTTCCTAAGCAGAGTTGAACTAGATATGGCACGTGTGTGGAGGAAGCACAGTTCTTTTGTTCTGAGCAAGCTCACTGTTCTGGCACTATAGGAAACACAGTAGAGTTGAAGAGTGCTCATTTCCAAAGGCAGAGTGTGTTTCTTGTTAGGCGAGCTAGCGTTTGTTTCCCAGTCGTAAATGGAGTTGAATCACATGCAGTTTTTGGTCCTACCAGCAAGAGTTTTTTTCTGTTAAGGAAAGACACTATTGCGCTCCCATTCCCATACACAGTGCAAATAGCACTCGCGTCTGTTCCCAGCAAGTATAGTGTATTGGACTGAAGAGGAGCTTCTGTTCTTGTCAGTTTCCTAAGCAGAGTTGAACTAGATATGGCACGTGTGTGTAGGAAGTACAGTTCTTTTGTTCTGAGCAAACTCACTGTTCGGACCCCATAGGAAACCCAGTAGAGTAGTAGAGTGCTCTTTTCTCAAAGCAGAGTATGTTTCTTGTAAGGCGGGCTAGTGTTTGTTTCTCAGTCCTAAATGGAGTTGAATCACATGCAGTTTCTGGTCGTAGGAGAAAGAGTTCTTTTCTGATAAGAAGAGTCACTATTGCGCTCCCATTGCCATACACAGTTCAAATAGCACTCACGTCTGTTCCCAGCAAGTACAGTGTATTGGACTGAAGAGGACATACTGTTCTTGTCAGTTTCCTAAGCAGAGTTGAACTAGATATGGCCCGTTTGTGTAGGAAGCACAGTTCTTTTGTTCTGAGCAAGCGCACTGTTCTGGCCCTATAGGAAACACAGTAGAGTAGAAGACTGCTCTTTTCTCAAAAGCAGAGTATGTTTCTTGTAAGGCAAGCAAGCGTTTGTTTCCCAGTCCTAAATGGAGTTGAGTCCCATGCAGTTTCTGGTCCTATGAGCAAGAGTTGTTTTCTGGTAAGAAGAGTCACTATTGTGCTCCCATTGTCATACACAGTGCAAATAGCACTCATGTCTGTTCCCAGCAAGTACAGTGTATTGGACTGAAGAGGAGCTAATATTCTTGTCAGTTTCCTAAGCAAAGTTTAACTACATATGGCCTGTGTGTATAGGAAGCACAGTTCTTTTGTTGTGAGCCAGCTCACTGTTCTGGCCTTACAGGAAACACAGTAGAGTAGAAGAGTGCTCTTTTTTCTTAAGCAGAGTGTGTTTCTTGTAAGGCCAGCTAGTGTTTGTTTCCCAGTCCTAAATGGAGTTGAATCCCATGCAGTTTCTGGTCCTACGAGCAAGAGTTGTTTTCTGGTAAGGAAAGGCACTATTGCGCTCCCATTGCCATACACAGTGCAAATAGTACTTGCGTCTCTTCCCAGCAAGTACAGTGAATTGCACTGAAGAGGAGCTACTGTTCTTGTCAGTTTCCTAAGCAGAGTTGAACTAGATATGGCCCGTGTGTGTAGGAAGCACACTTCTTTTGTTCTTATAAAGCTCATTGTTCTGGCCCTATAGGAAACACAGTAGAGTAGAAGAGTGCTCTTTTCTTAAAAGCAGATTGTGTTTCTTGTAAGGCGAGCTAGCGTTTGTTTCCCAGTCCTAAATGGAGTTGAATCACATGCAGTTTCTGGTCCTAAGAGCAAGAGTTGTTTTCTGGTAAGAAGAGTCACTATTGTGCTCCAATTGCCATACACAGTGCAAATAGCACTCATGTCTGTTCCCAGCAAGTACAGTGTATTGGACTGAAGAGGAGCTACTGTTCTTGTCAGTTTCCTAAGCAGAGTTGAACTAGATATGGCCAGTGTGTGTAGGAAGCACAGTTCTTTTGTTCTGAGCAAGATCACTGTTCTGGCCCTATAGGAAACACAGTAGAGTAGAAGACTGCTCTTTATTCAAAAGCACATTATGTTTCTTGTAAGGCAAGCAAGCGTTTGTTTCCCAGTCCTAAATGGAGTCGAATCCCATGCAGTTTCTGGTCCTATGAGCAAGAGTTGTTTTCTGGTAAGAAGAGTCACTATTGCGCTCCCATTGCCATATACAGTGCAAATAGCACTCACGTCTGTTCCCAGCAAGTACAGTGTATTGGACTGAAGAGGAGCTAAGATTCTTGTCAGTTTCCTAAGCAAAGTTGAACTACATATGGCCTGTGTGTGTAGGAAGCACAGTTCTTTTGTTGTGAGCCACTCACTGTTCGGGCCTTACAGGAAACACAGTAGAGTAGAAGAGTGCTCTTTTCTCAAAAGCAGAGTATGTTTCTTGTAAGGCCAGCTAGTGTTTGTTTCCCAGTCAGAAATGGAGTTGAATCCCATGCAGTTTTTCTTCCTACGAGCAAGAGTTGTTTTCAGGTAATGAAAGGCACTATTGCGCTCCCATTGCCATACACAGTGCAAATAGCACTTGTGTCTCTTCCCAGCAAGTACAGTGAATTGCACTGAAGAGGAGCTACTGTTCTTGTCAGTTTCCTAAGCAGAGTTGAACTAGATATGGCCCGTGTGTGTAGGAAGCACAGTTCTTTTGTTCTGAGCAAGCTCATTGTTCTGGCCCTATAGGAAACACAGTAGAGTAGAAGAGTGCTCTTTTCTTAAAAGCAGAGTGTGTTTCTTGTAAGGTGAGCTAGTGTTTCATTCCCAGTCCTAAATGGAGTTGAGTCACATGCAGTTTCTGGTCGTACGAACAAGAGTTGTTTTCTGGTAAGAAGAGTCACTATTGGGCTCCCATTGCAATACACAGTGCAAATAGCACTCATGTCTGTTCCCAGCAAGTACAGTGTATTGGACTGAAGAGGAGCTACTCTTCTTGTCAGTTTCCTAAGCAGAGTTGAACTAGATATGGCCCGTGTGTGTAGAAAGCACAGTTCTTTGTTCTGAGCAAGCTCACTGTTCTGGCCCTATAGGAAACACAGTAGAGTAGAAGAGTGCTCTTTTCTCAAAAGCAGAGTGTGTTTCTTGTAAGGCAAGCTAGCGTTTGTTTCCCAGTCCTAAATGGAGTTGAGTCACAGGCAGTTTTTGGTACTACAAACAAGAGTTGTTTTCTGGTAAGAAGAGTCACTATTGCGCTCCAAATACCATACACAGTGCAAATAGCACTCGCGTCTGTTCCCAGCAAGTACAGTGTATTGGACTGAATAGGAGCTACTGTTCTTGTCAGTTTCCTAAGCAGAGTTGAACTAGATATGGCTCGTTTGTAGGAAGCACAGCTCTTTTGTTCTGAGCAAGCTCACTGTTTGGACCCCATAGGAAACACAGTAGAGTAGAACAGTGCTCTTTTCTCTAAAGCAGAGTGTGTTTTTTGTAAGGCGAGCCTGCATTTGTTTCCCAGTCCTAAATGGAGTGGAATCACATGCAGTTTCTGGTCCTACGAGCAAGAGTTGTTTTATGGTAAGAATAGTCACTATTGCGCTGCCATTGCCATACACAGGACAAATAGCACATGCGTCTGTTCCCAGCAAGTACAGTGTATTGGACTGAAGAGGATCTACTGTTCTTGTCAGTTTCCTAAGCAGAGTTGAACTAGATATGGCCCGTGTGTGTAGGAAGCACAGTTCTTTTGCTCTGAACAAGCTCACTGTTCGGACCACATAGGAAACCAAGTAGAGTAGAAGAGTACTATTTTCTCTAAAGCAGAGTGTGTTTCTTGTAAGGCAAGCTAGAATTTATTTATCAGTCCTAAATGGAGTTGAGTCACATGCAGTTTCTGGTCGTATGAGCAAGAGTTGTTTTCTGGTAAGAAGAGTCACTATTGTGCTCCCATTGCAATACACAGTGCAAAGAGCACTCATGTCTGTTCCCAGCAAGTACAGTGTATTGGACTGAAGAGGAGCTACTCTTCTTGTCAGTTTCCTAAGCAGAGTTGAACTAGATATGGCCCGTGTGTGTAAGAAGCACAGTTCTTTGTTCTGAGCAAGCTCACTGTTCTGGCCCTATAGGAAACACAGCAGAGTAGAAGAGTGCTCTTTTCTCAAAAGCAGAGTGTGTTTCTTGTAAGGCGAGCTAGCGTTTGTTTCCCAGTCCTAAATGGAGTTGAATCACATGCAGTTTCTGGTCCTACGAGCAAGAGTTGTTTTCTGGTAAGGAAAGTCACTATTGAGCTCTCATTGCCATACACAGTGCAAATACCACTCGCGTCTGTTCCCAGAAAGTACAGTGTATTGGACTGAAGAGGAGCTACTGTTCTTGTCAGTTTCCTAAGCAGAGTTGAACTACATATGGTCTGTGTGTGTAAGAAGCACAGTTCTTTTGTTCTGAGCAAGCTCACTGTTTGGACCCCATAGGAAACACAGTAGAGTAGAAGAGTGCTCTTTTCTCTAAAGCAGAGTGTGTTTCTTGTAAGGCAAGCTAGAGTTTATTTATCAGCCCTAAATTGAGTTGAATCACATGCAGTTTCTGGTCCTACAAGCAAGAGTTGTTTTCTGGTAAGGAAAGTCACTATTGCGCTCCCATTGCCATACACAGTGCAAATAGCACTGGCATCTGTTCCCAGCAAGTATAGTGAATTGGACTGAAGAGGAACTACTGTTCTTGTCAGTTTCCTAAGCAGAGTTGAACTAGATATAGCCGGGTGTGTAGGAAGCACAGTTCTTTTGTTCTGAGCAAGCTCACTGTTCTGGCCCTATAGGAAACTCAGTAGAGTAGAAGAGTGCTCTTTTCTCAAAACCAGAGTGTGTTTCTTGTAAGGCGAGCTAGCGTTTGTTTCCCAGTCCTAAATGGAGTTGAATCACATGCAGTTTTTGGTCCTATGAGCAAGAGTTGTTTTCTGGTAAGGAAGTCACTATTGCGCTCCCATTGCCATACACAGTGCAAATAGCACTGGCGTCTGTTCCCAGCAAGTACAGTGAATTGGACTGAAGAGGAGCTACTGTTCTTGTCAGTTTCCTAAGCAGAGTTGAACTAGATATGGCCCGTGTGTGTAGGAAGCACAGTTCTTTTGTTCTGAGCAAGCTCACTGTTCTGGCACTACAGGAAACACAGTAGAGTAGAAGAGTGCTCTTTTCTCAAAAGCAGAGTGTGTTTCTTGTAAGGCGAGCTAGCATTTGTTTCCCAGTCCTAAATGGAGTTGAATCACATGCAGTTTTTGGTCCTATGAGCAAGAGTTGTTTTCTGGTAAGGAAGTCACTATTGCGCTACCATTGCCATACACAGTGCAAATAGCACTGGCGTCTGTTCCCAGCAAGTACAGTGAATTGGACTGAAGAGGAGCTACTGTTCTTGTCAGTTTCCTAAGCAGAGTTGAACTAGATATTGCCCGTGTGTGTAGGAAGCACAGTTCTTTTGTTCAGAGCAAGCTCACTGTTCTGGCCCTACAGGAAACACAGTAGAGTAGAAGAGTGCTCTTTTCTCAAAAGCAGAGTGTGTTTCTTGTAAGGCGAGCTAGCATTTGTTTCCCAGTCCTAAATGGAGTTGAATCACATGCATTTTCTATTCCTATGAGCAAGAGTTGTTTTCTGGTAAGAAGAGTCACTATTGCGCTCCCATTGAGATACACAGTGCAAATAGCACTCGCCTCTGTTCCCAGCAAGTACAGTGTATTGGACTGAAGAGGAGTTACTGTTCCTGTCAGTTTCCTAAGCAGAGTTGAACTAGATATGGCCCGTGTGTGTAGGAAGCACAGTTCTTTTGTTCTGAGCAAGCTCACTGTTCGGACTCTAAAGGAAACACAGTAGAGTAGAAGAGTGCTCTTTTCTCAAAAGCAGAGTGTGTTGTTTCTTGTAAGGCGAGCTAGCATTTGTTTCCCAGTCCTAATAGAGGTGAATCACATGCAGTTTCTGGTCCTAGGAGCAAGAATTGTTTTCTGGTTTGGAAAGTCACTATTGCGCTCCCATTGCCATATACAGTGCAAATAGCACTCACGTCTGTTCCCAGCAAGTACAGTGTATTGGACTGAAGAGGAGCTACTGTTCTTGTCAGTTTTCTAAGCAGAGTTGAAATAGGTATGGTGCGTGTGTGTAGGAAGCACAGTTCTTTTGTTCTGAGCAAGCTCACTGTTCTGGCCTTATAGAAAACACGGTAGAGTAGAAGAGTGCTCTTTTCTCAAAAGCAGAGTGTGTTTCTTGTAAGTTGATCTAGTGTTTCTTTCCAAGTCCTAAACAGAGTTGCTTCACATGCAGTTTCTGGTCGTATGAGCAAGAGTTGTTTTCTGGTAAGAAGAATCACTATTGCGCTCCCACTGCAATACACACTGCAAATATCACTCATGTCTGTTCCCAGCAGTACAGTATATTGGACTGAAGAGGAGCTACTGTTCTTTTCAGTTTCCTAAGCAGAGTTGAACTAGATATGGCCCGTGTGTGTAGGAAGCACATTTCTTTTATTCTGAGCAAGCTCACTGTTCTGGCCCTATAGGAAACACAGTGGAGTAGAAGAGTGCTCTTTTCTCAAAAGCAGAGTGTGTTTCTTGTAAGGCGAGCTAGCGTTTGTTTCCCAAACTAAATGGAGTTGAATCACATGCAGTTTCTATTCCTATGAGCAAGAGTTGTTTTCTGGTAAAAAGAGTCACTATTGTGCTCCCATTGCCATACACAGTGCAAAGGGCACGCGCGTCTGTTCCCAGCAAGTTCAGTGTATTGGACTGAAGAGGAGCTAGTGTTCTTGTCAGTTTCCTAAGCAGAGTTGAACTAGATATGGCCCATGTGAGTAGGAATCACAGTTCTTTTGTTCTGAGCAAACTAACTGTTCGGAACCCATAGGAAACACAGAAGAGGAGAAGAGTGCCCTTTTATCAAAAGCAGAGTGTGTTTCTTGTAAGGCGAGCTAGCATTTGTTTCCCAGTCCTAATAGAGGTGAATCACATGCAGTTTCTGGTCCTAGGAGCAAGAATTGTTTTCTGGTTTGGAAAGTCACTATTGCGCTCCCATTGCCATACACAGTGCAAATAGCACTCACGTCTGTTCCCAGCAAGTACAGTGTATTGGACTGAAGAGGAGCTACTGTTCTTGTCAGTTTTCTAAGCAGAGTTGAACTAGATATGTTCCGTGTGTGTAAGAAGCTCAGTTCTTTTGTTCTGAGCAAGCTCACTGTTCTGGCCCTATAGAAAACACAGTAGAGTAGAAGAGTGCTCTTTTCTCAAAAGCAGAGTGTGTTTCTTGTAAGTTGAGTTAGTGTTTCTTTCCCAGTCCTAAACGGAGTTGCTTCACATGCAGTTTCTGGTCGTATGAGCAAGAGTTGTTTTCTGGTAAAAAGAGTCACTATTGCGCTCCCACTGCAATACACACTGCAAATAGCACTCATGTCTGTTCCCAGCAGTACAGTGTATTGGACTGAAGAGGAGCTACTGTTCTTTTCAGTTTCCTAAGCAGAGTTGAACTAGATATGGCCCGTGTGTGTAGGAAGCACATTTCTTTTGTTCTGAGAAAGCTCACTGTTCTGGCCCTGTAGGAAACACAGTGGAGTAGAAGAGTGCTCTTTTCTCAAAAGCAGAGTGTGTTTCTTGTAAGGCGAGCTAGCATTTGTTTCCCAAACTAAATGGAGTTGAGTCACATGCAGTTTCTATTCCTATGAGCAAGAGTTGTTTTCTGGTAAGAAGAGTCACTATTGTGCTCCCATTGACATACACAGTGCAAATGGCACTCGCGTCTGTTCCCAGCAAGTACAGGGTATTGGACAGAAGAGGAGCTACTGTTCTTGTCAGTTTCCTAAGCAGAGTTTAACTAAATATGGCCCGTATGTGTAGGAAGCACAGTTCTTTTGTTCTGAGCAAGCTCACTCTTCGGACCCCATAGGAAACCCAGTAGAGTAGAAGAGTGTTCTTTTCTCAAAAGCAGAGTGTGTTTCTTGTAAGGCGAGCTAGCGTTTGTTTCCCAGTCCTAAATGGAGTTGAATCACATGCAGGATCTGGTCCTATGAGCAAGAGTTGTTTTCTGGTAAGAAGAGTCACTATTGTACTCCCATTGCCATGCACAGTACAAATAGCACTCGCTTCTGCTTCCAGCAAGTACAGGGTATTGGACTGAAGAGGAGCTACTGTTCTTGTCAGTTTCCTAAGTAGAGTTGAACTGGATATGGCCGGATGTGCAGGAAGCACAGTTCTTTTGTTCTGAGCAAGCTCACTGTTCTGGCCCTTTAGGAATCTCAGTAGAGTAGAAGAGTGCTCTTTTCTCAAAAGCAGAGTGTGTTTCTTGTAAGGCGAGATAGCGTTTGTTTCCCAGTCCTGAATGGAGTTGAATCACATGCAATTTTTTGTCCTACGAGCAAGAGTTGTTTTCTGGTAAGGAAAGTCACTATTGCGCTCCCATTGGCATACACAGTGCAAATAGCACTCGTGTCTGTTCCCACCAAGTACAGTGAATTGTACTGAAGAGGAGCTACTGTTCTTGTCAGTTTCCTAAGCAGAGTTGAACTAGATATGGCACGTGTGTGGAGGAAGCACAGTTCTTTTGTTCTGAGCAAGCTCACTGTTCTGGCACTATAGGAAACACAGTAGAGTTGAAGAGTGCTCATTTCCAAAGGCAGAGTGTGTTTCTTGTTAGGCGAGCTAGCGTTTGTTTCCCAGTCGTAAATGGAGTTGAATCACATGCAGTTTTTGGTCCTACCAGCAAGAGTTTTTTTCTGTTAAGGAAAGACACTATTGTGCTCCCATTCCCATACACAGTGCAAATAGCACTCGCGTCTGTTCCCAGCAAGTATAGTGTATTGGACTGAAGAGGAGCTTCTGTTCTTGTCAGTTTCCTAAGCAGAGTTGAACTAGATATGGCACGTGTGTGTAGGAAGTACAGTTCTTTTGTTCTGAGCAAACTCACTGTTCGGACCCCATAGGAAACCCAGTAGAGTAGTAGAGTGCTCTTTTCTCAAAGCAGAGTATGTTTCTTGTAAGGCGGGCTAGTGTTTGTTTCTCAGTCCTAAATGGAGTTGAATCACATGCAGTTTCTGGTCGTAGGAGAAAGAGTTCTTTTCTGATAAGAAGAGTCACTATTGCGCTCCCATTGCCATACACAGTTCAAATAGCACTCACGTCTGTTCCCAGCAAGTACAGTGTATTGGACTGAAGAGGACGTACTGTTCTTGTCAGTTTCCTAAGCAGAGTTGAACTAGATATGGCCCGTTTGTGTAGGAAGCACAGTTCTTTTGTTCTGAGCAAGCGCACTGTTCTGGCCCTATAGGAAACACAGTAGAGTAGAAGACTGCTCTTTTCTCAAAAGCAGAGTATGTTTCTTGTAAGGCAAGCAAGCGTTTGTTTCCCAGTCCTAAATGGAGTTGAGTCCCATGCAGTTTCTGGTCCTACGAGCAAGAGTTGTTTTCTGGTAAGAAGAGTCACTATTGCGCTCCCATTGTCATACACAGTGCAAATAGCACTCATGTCTGTTCCCAGCAAGTACAGTGTATTGGACTGAAGAGGAGCTAATATTCTTGTCAGTTTCCTAAGCAAAGTTTAACTACATATGGCCTGTGTGTATAGGAAGCACAGTTCTTTTGTTGTGAGCCAGCTCACTGTTCTGGCCTTACAGGAAACACAGTAGAGTAGAAGAGTGCTCTTTTTTCTTAAGCAGAGTGTTTTTCTTGTAAGGCCAGCTAGTGTTTGTTTCCCAGTCCTAAATGGAGTTGAATCCCATGCAGTTTCTGGTCCTACGAGCAAGAGTTGTTTTCTGGTAAGGAAAGGCACTATTGCGCTCCCATTGCCATACACAGTGCAAATAGTACTTGCGTCTCTTCCCAGCAAGTACAGTGAATTGCACTGAAGAGGAGCTACTGTTCTTGTCAGTTTCCTAAGCAGAGTTGAACTAGATATGGCCCGTGTGTGTAGGAAGCACACTTCTTTTGTTCTTATAAAGCTCATTGTTCTGGCCCTATAGGAAACACAGTAGAGTAGAAGAGTGCTCTTTTCTTAAAAGCAGATTGTGTTTCTTGTAAGGCGAGCTAGCGTTTGTTTCCCAGTCCTAAATGGAGTTGAATCACATGCAGTTTCTGGTCCTAAGAGCAAGAGTTGTTTTCTGGTAAGAAGAGTCACTATTGTGCTCCAATTGCCATACACAGTGCAAATAGCACTCATGTCTGTTCCCAGCAAGTACAGTGTATTGGACTGAAGAGGAGCTACTGTTCTTGTCAGTTTCCTAAGCAGAGTTGAACTAGATATGGCCAGTGTGTGTAGGAAGCACAGTTCTTTTGTTCTGAGCAAGATCACTGTTCTGGCCCTATAGGAAACACAGTAGAGTAGAAGACTGCTCTTTATTCAAAAGCACATTATGTTTCTTGTAAGGCAAGCAAGCGTTTGTTTCCCAGTCCTAAATGGAGTCGAATCCCATGCAGTTTCTGGTCCTATGAGCAAGAGTTGTTTTCTGGTAAGAAGAGTCACTATTGCGCTCCCATTGCCATATACAGTGCAAATAGCACTCACGTCTGTTCCCAGCAAGTACAGTGTATTGGACTGAAGAGGAGCTAAGATTCTTGTCAGTTTCCTAAGCAAAGTTGAACTACATATGGCCTGTGTGTGTAGGAAGCACAGTTCTTTTGTTGTGAGCCACTCACTGTTCGGGCCTTACAGGAAACACAGTAGAGTAGAAGAGTGCTCTTTTCTCAAAAGCAGAGTATGTTTCTTGTAAGGCCAGCTAGTGTTTGTTTCCCAGTCAGAAATGGAGTTGAATCCCATGCAGTTTTTCTTCCTACGAGCAAGAGTTGTTTTCAGGTAATGAAAGGCACTATTGCGCTCCCATTGCCATACACAGTGCAAATAGCACTTGTGTCTCTTCCCAGCAAGTACAGTGAATTGCACTGAAGAGGAGCTACTGTTCTTGTCAGTTTCCTAAGCAGAGTTGAACTAGATATGGCCCGTGTGTGTAGGAAGCACAGTTCTTTTGTTCTGAGCAAGCTCATTGTTCTGGCCCTATAGGAAACACAGTAGAGTAGAAGAGTGCTCTTTTCTTAAAAGCAGAGTGTGTTTCTTGTAAGGTGAGCTAGTGTTTCATTCCCAGTCCTAAATGGAGTTGAGTCACATGCAGTTTCTGGTCGTACGAACAAGAGTTGTTTTCTGGTAAGAAGAGTCACTATTGTGCTCCCATTGCAATACACAGTGCAAATAGCACTCATGTCTGTTCCCAGCAAGTACAGTGTATTGGACTGAAGAGGAGCTACTCTTCTTGTCAGTTTCCTAAGCAGAGTTGAACTAGATATGGCCCGTGTGTGTAGAAAGCACAGTTCTTTGTTCTGAGCAAGCTCACTGTTCTGGCCCTATAGGAAACACAGTAGAGTAGAAGAGTGCTCTTTTCTCAAAAGCAGAGTGTGTTTCTTGTAAGGCAAGCTAGCGTTTGTTTCCCAGTCCTAAATGGAGTTGAGTCACAGGCAGTTTTTGGTACTACAAACAAGAGTTGTTTTCTGGTAAGAAGAGTCACTATTGCACTCCAAATACCATACACAGTGCAAATAGCACTCGCGTCTGTTCCCAGCAAGTACAGTGTATTGGACTGAATAGGAGCTACTGTTCTTGTCAGTTTCCTAAGCAGAGTTGAACTAGATATGGCTCGTTTGTAGGAAGCACAGCTCTTTTGTTCTGAGCAAGCTCACTGTTTGGACCCCATAGGAAACACAGTAGAGTAGAACAGTGCTCTTTTCTCTAAAGCAGAGTGTGTTTTTTGTAAGGCGAGCCTGCATTTGTTTCCCAGTCCTAAATGGAGTGGAATCACATGCAGTTTCTGGTCCTACGAGCAAGAGTTGTTTTATGGTAAGAATAGTCACTATTGCGCTGCCATTGCCATACACAGGACAAATAGCACATGCGTCTGTTCCCAGCAAGTACAGTGTATTGGACTGAAGAGGATCTACTGTTCTTGTCAGTTTCCTAAGCAGAGTTGAACTAGATATGGCCCGTGTGTGTAGGAAGCACAGTTCTTTTGCTCTGAACAAGCTCACTGTTCGGACCACATAGGAAACCAAGTAGAGTAGAAGAGTACTATTTTCTCTAAAGCAGAGTGTGTTTCTTGTAAGGCAAGCTAGAATTTATTTATCAGTCCTAAATGGAGTTGAGTCACATGCAGTTTCTGGTCGTATGAGCAAGAGTTGTTTTCTGGTAAGAAGAGTCACTATTGTGCTCCCATTGCAATACACAGTGCAAAGAGCACTCATGTCTGTTCCCAGCAAGTACAGTGTATTGGACTGAAGAGGAGCTACTCTTCTTGTCAGTTTCCTAAGCAGAGTTGAACTAGATATGGCCCGTGTGTGTAAGAAGCACAGTTCTTTGTTCTGAGAAAGCTCACTGTTCTGGCCCTATAGGAAACACAGCAGAGTAGAAGAGTGCTCTTTTCTCAAAAGCAGAGTGTGTTTCTTGTAAGGCGAGCTAGCGTTTGTTTCCCAGTCCTAAATGGAGTTGAATCACATGCAGTTTCTGGTCCTACGAGGAAGAGTTGTTTTCTGGTAAGGAAAGTCACTATTGAGCTCTCATTGCCATACACAGTGCAAATACCACTCGCGTCTGTTCCCAGAAAGTACAGTGTATTGGACTGAAGAGGAGCTACTGTTCTTGTCAGTTTCCTAAGCAGAGTTGAACTACATATGGTCTGTGTGTGTAAGAAGCACAGTTCTTTTGTTCTGAGCAAGCTCACTGTTTGGACCCCATAGGAAACACAGTAGAGTAGAAGAGTGCTCTTTTCTCTAAAGCAGAGTGTGTTTCTTGTAAGGCAAGCTAGAGTTTATTTATCAGTCCTAAATGGAGTTGAATCACATGCAGTTTCTGGTCCTACAAGCAAGAGTTGTTTTCTGGTAAGGAAAGTCACTATTGTGCTCCCTTTGCCATACATAGTGCAAATAGCACTCGCGTCTGTTCCCAGCAAGTACAGTGTATTGGTCTGAAGAGGATCTACTGTTCTTGTCAGGTTCCTAAACAGAGTTGAACTAGATATGGCCCGTGTGTGTAGGAAGCACAGTTCTTATGTTCTGAGCAAGCTCACTCTTCTGGCCCTATAGGAAAAACAGTAGAGCAGAAGAGTGCTCTTTTCTCTAAAGGAGAGTGTATTTCTTGTAAGGGGAGCTCGCGTTTGTTTCCCAGTCCTAAATGGAGTTGAGTCACAGGCAGTTTTTGGTCCTACGAGCAAGAGTTGTTTTCTGGTAAGAGGAGTCACTATTGTGCTCCAATTTCCATACACAGTGCAAATAGCACTCGCGTCTGTTCCCAGCAAGTACAGTGTATTGGACTGAAGAGGAGCTACTGTTCTTGTCAGTTTCCTAAGCAGAGTTGAACTAGACATGGCCCGTGTGTAGGAAGCACAGTTCTTTTGTTCTGAGCAAGCTCACTGTTCTGGTCCTATAGGAAACACAGTAGAGTAGAAGAGTGCTCTTTTCTCTAAAGCAGAGTGTGTTTCTTTTAAGGCGAACTAGCGTTTGTTTCCCAGTCCTAAATGGAGTTGAATCACATGCAGTTTCTGGTCCTATGAGCAAGAGTTGTATTATGGTAAGAAGAGTCACTATTGCGCTGCCATTGCCATACACAGGACAAAAAGCTCTGGCATCTGTTCCCAGCAAGTACAGTGTATTGGACTGAAGAGGATCTACTGTTTTTGTCAGGTTCCTAAGCAGAATGGAACTAGATATGGCCGTGTGTGTAGGAAGCACAGTTCTTTTGTTCTGAGCAAGCTCACTGATAGGACCCCATAGGAAACCCAGTAGAGTAGAAGAGTGTTCTTTTCTCAAAAGCAGAGTGTTTTTCTTATAACGCGAGCTAGCGTTTGTTTCCCAGTCCTAAATGGAGTTGAATCACATGCAGTTGCTGGTCCTCTGAGCAAGAGTTGTTTTCTGGTAAGGAAAGTCACTATTGGGCTCCCATTGCCATACACAGTGCAAATAGCACTCGAGTCTGTTCCCAGTAAGTACAGTGTATTGGACTGAAGAGGAGCTACTGTTCTTGTCAGTTTCCTATGCAGAGTTGAACTAGATATGGCCCGTGTGTGTTGGAAGCACAGTTCTTATGTTCTGAGCAAGCTCACTGTTCTGGCCCTATAGGAAACACAGTAGAGTAGAAGAGTGCTCTTTTCTCAAAAGCAGAGTGTGTTTCTTGTAAGGCGAGCTAGCGTTTGTTTCCTAGTCCTAAATGGAGTTGAATCACATGCAGTTTCTGGTCCTACGAGCAAGAGTTCTTTTCTGGTAAGAATATTCACTATTGCACTGCCATTGCCATACACAGGACAAATAGCACTGGCTTCTGTTCCCAGCAAGTACAGTGTATTGGACTGAAGAGGATCTACTGTTCTTGTCAGGTTCCTAACCAGAATTGAAATAGATATTGCCGTGTGTGTAGGAAGCACAGTTCTTTTGTTCTGAGCAAGCTCACTGTTGGGACGCCACAGGAAACACAGTAGAGTAGAAGAGTGCTCTTTTCTCAAAAGCAGAGTGTGTTTCTTGTAAGGCGAGCTAGCGTTTGTTTCCCAGTCCTAAATGGAGTTGAATAACATGCAGTTTCTGGTCCTATGAGCAAGAGTTGTTTTCTGATAAGGAAAGTCACTATTGAGCTCTCATTGCCATACAGAGTGCAAATAGCACTCGCGTCTGTTCCCAGAAAGTACAGTGTATTGGACTGAAGAGGAGCTACTGTTCTTGTCAGTTTCCTAAGCAGAGTTGAACTACATATGGTCTGTGTGTGTAGGAAGCACAGTTCTTTTGTTCTGAGCAAGCTCACTGTTTGGACCCCATAGGAAACACAGTAGAGTAGAAGAGTGCTCTTTTCTCTAAAGCAGATTGTGTTTCTTGTAAGGCAAGCTAGAGTTTGTTTATCAGTCCTAAATGGAGTTGAATCACATGCAGTTTCTGGTCCTACTATCAAGAGTTGTTTTCTGGTAAGGAAAGTCACTATTGCGCTCCCATTGCCATACACAGTGCAAATAGCACTCCCGTCTGTTCTCAGCAAGTACAGTGTATTGGACTGAAGAAGAGCTACTGTTCTTGTCAGTTTGCTAAGCAGAATTGAAGTACATATGGTCCATGTGTATAGGAAGCACAGTTCTTTTGTTCTGAGCAACCTCACTGTTGTGGCCCTATAGGAAACACAGTACAGTAGAAGAGTGCTTTTTTCTCAAAAGCACAGTGTGTTTCTTGTAAGGCGAGCTAGAGTTTGTTTCCCAGTCCTAAATGGAGTTGAGTCATATGCAGTTATTTGTCCTACGAGCAAGAGTTGTTTTCTGGTAAGACGAGTCACTATTGTGCTCGAATTGCCATGCAAAGTGCAAATAGCACTCACGTCTGTTCTCAGCAAGTACAGTGTATCGGACTAAAGCGAAGCTACTGTTCTTGTCAGTTTCCTAAGCAGAGTTGAACTAGAAATGGCCCATGTGTGTAGGAAGCACAGTTCTTCTGTTCTGAGCAAGCTCACTGTTCTGGCCCTATAAGAAACACAGTAGAGTAGAAGAGTGCTCTTTTCTCTAAAGCAGAGTGTGTTTCTTGTAAGGCGAGCTCGCGTTTGTTTCCCAGTCCTAAATGGAGTGAGTTACAGGCAGTTTTTGGTACTACGAGCAAGAGTTGTTTTCTGGTAAGAAGAGTCACTATTGCGCTCCAAATCCCATACACAGTGCAAATAGCACTCGCATCTGTTCCCAGCAAGTACAGTGTATTGGACTGAAGAGGATCTACTGTTCTTGTCAGTTTCCTAAGCAGAGTTGAACTAGATATGGCCCGTGTGTGTAGGAAGCACAGTTCTTTTGCTCTGAGCAAGCTCACTGTTCAGACCCCATAGGAAACACAGTAGAGTAGAAGAGTGCTCTTTTCTCAAAAGCAGAGTTTGATTTTTGTAAGGCAAGCTGGCATTTGTTTCCCAGTCCTAAATGGAGTTGAATCACATGCAGTTTCTGGTCCTACGAGCAAGAGTTGTTTTCTGGTAAGGAAAGTCACTGTTGTGCTCCCTTTGCCATACAGAGTGCAAATAGCACTCGCGTCTTTTCCCAGCAAGTACAGTGTTACGGACTGAAGAGGAGCTACTGTTCTTGTCCGTTTCCTAAACAGAGTTGAACTAGATATGGCCTGTGTGTTTAGGAAGCATAGTTATTATGTTCTGAGCAAGCTCACTGTTCTGGCCCTATAGAAAACACAGTAGAGTAGAAGAGTGCTCTTTTCTCAAAAGCAGAGTGTGTTTCTTGTAAGGCGAGCTCGCGTTTGTTTCCCAGTCCTAAATGGAGTTGAGTCACATGCAGTTTTTGGTCCTACGAGCAAGAGTTGTTTTCTGGTAAGAAGAGTCACTATTATGCTCCAATTGCCATACAGTGCAAATAGCACTCGCGTCTGTTCCCAGCAAGTACAGTGTATTGGACTGAATAGGAGCTAGTGTTCTTGTCAGTTTCCTAAGCAGAGTTGAACTAGATATGGCCCGTGTGTAGGAAGCACAGTTCTTTTGTTCTGAGCAAGCTCACTGTTCTGGCCCTATAGGAAACACAGTAGAGTAGAAGAGTGCTCTTTTCTCTAAAGCAGAGTCTGTTTCTTGTAAGGCGAGCTAGCGTTTGTTTCCCAGTCCTAAATGGAGTTGAATCACATGCAGTTTCTGGTCCTACGAGCAAGAGTTGTTTTCTGGTAAGGAAAGTCACTATTGCGCTCCCATTGCCATACACAGTGCAAATAGCACTCGCGTCTGTTCCCAGTAAGTACAGTGTATCGGACTGAAGAGGAGCTACTGTTCTTGTCAGTTTCCTAAGCAGAATTGAATTAGATATGGCCGTTGTGTGTTGGAAGCACAGTTCTTTTGTTCTGAGCAAGCTCACTGTTTGGACCCCATAGGAAACACAGTAGAGTAGAAGAGTGCTCTTTTTTCTAAAGCAGAGTGTGTTTCTTGTAGTGCGAGCTAGCGTTTGTTTCCCAGTCCTAAATGGACTTGAATCACATGCAGTTTCTGGTCCTACGAGCAAGAGTTGTTTTCTGGTAAGAATAGTCACTATTGCGCTGCCATTGCCATACACAGGACAAATAGCACATGCGTCTGTTCCCAGCAAGTACAGTGTATTGGACTGAAGAGGATCTACTGTTCTTGTCAGGTTCCTAAGCAGAATTGAAATAGATATTGCCGTGTGTGTAGGAAGCACAGTTCTTTTGTTCTGAGCAAGGTCACTGTTCGGACCCCATAGGAAACACAGTAGAGTAGAAGAGTGCTCTTTTCTCAAAAGCAGAGTGTGTTTCTTGTAAGGCGAGCTAGCGTTTGTTTCCCAGTCCTAAATGGAGTTGAATCACATGCAGTTTCTGGTCCTACGAGCAAGAGTTCTTTTCTGGTAAGGAAAGTCACTATTGCACTCTCATTGCCATACACAGTGCAAATAGCACTCGCGTCTGTTCCCAGTAAGTACAGTGTATTGGACTGAAGAGGAGCTACTGTTCTTGTCAGTTTCCTAAGCAGAGTTGAACTAGATATGGCCCATGTGAGTAGGAATCACAGTTCTTTTGTTCTGAGCAAACTCACTGTTCGGAACCCATAGGAAACACAGAAGAGGAGAAGAGTGCCCTTTTATCAAAAGCAGAGTGTGTTTCTTGTAAGGCGAGCTAGCATTTGTTTCCCAGTCCTAATAGAGGTGAATCACATGCAGTTTCTGGTCCTAGGAGCAAGAATTGTTTTCTGGTTTGGAAAGTCACTATTGCGCTCCCATTGCCATACACAGTGCAAATAGCACTCACGTCTGTTCCCAGCAAGTACAGTGTATTGGACTGAAGAGGAGCTACTGTTCTTGTCAGTTTTCTAAGCAGAGTTGAACTAGATATGTTCCGTGTGTGTAAGAAGCTCAGTTCTTTTGTTCTGAGCAAGCTCACTGTTCTGGCCCTATAGAAAACACAGTAGAGTAGAAGAGTGCTCTTTTCTCAAAAGCAGAGTGTGTTTCTTGTAAGTTGAGTTAGTGTTTCTTTCCCAGTCCTAAACGGAGTTGCTTCACATGCAGTTTCTGGTCGTATGAGCAAGAGTTGTTTTCTGGTAAAAAGAGTCACTATTGCGCTCCCACTGCAATACACACTGCAAATAGCACTCATGTCTGTTCCCAGCAGTACAGTGTATTGGACTGAAGAGGAGCTACTGTTCTTTTCAGTTTCCTAAGCAGAGTTGAACTAGATATGGCCCGTGTGTGTAGGAAGCACATTTCTTTTGTTCTGAGAAAGCTCACTGTTCTGGCCCTGTAGGAAACACAGTGGAGTAGAAGAGTGCTCTTTTCTCAAAAGCAGAGTGTGTTTCTTGTAAGGCGAGCTAGCATTTGTTTCCCAAACTAAATGGAGTTGAGTCACATGCAGTTTCTATTCCTATGAGCAAGAGTTGTTTTCTGGTAAGAAGAGTCACTATTGTGCTCCCATTGACATACACAGTGCAAATGGCACTCGCGTCTGTTCCCAGCAAGTACAGGGTATTGGACAGAAGAGGAGCTACTGTTCTTGTCAGTTTCCTAAGCAGAGTTTAACTAAATATGGCCCGTATGTGTAGGAAGCACAGTTCTTTTGTTCTGAGCAAGCTCACTCTTCGGACCCCATAGGAAACCCAGTAGAGTAGAAGAGTGTTCTTTTCTCAAAAGCAGAGTGTGTTTCTTGTAAGGCGAGCTAGCGTTTGTTTCCCAGTCCTAAATGGAGTTGAATCACATGCAGGATCTGGTCCTATGAGCAAGAGTTGTTTTCTGGTAAGAAGAGTCACTATTGTACTCCCATTGCCATGCACAGTACAAATAGCACTCGCTTCTGCTTCCAGCAAGTACAGGGTATTGGACTGAAGAGGAGCTACTGTTCTTGTCAGTTTCCTAAGTAGAGTTGAACTAGATATGGCCGGATGTGCAGGAAGCACAGTTCTTTTGTTCTGAGCAAGCTCACTGTTCTGGCCCTTTAGGAATCTCAGTAGAGTAGAAGAGTGCTCTTTTCTCAAAAGCAGAGTGTGTTTCTTGTAAGGCGAGATAGCGTTTGTTTCCCAGTCCTAAATGGAGTTGAATCACATGCAATTTTTTGTCCTACGAGCAAGAGTTGTTTTCTGGTAAGGAAAGTCACTATTGCGCTCCCATTGGCATACACAGTGCAAATAGCACTCGTGTCTGTTCCCACCAAGTACAGTGAATTGTACTGAAGAGGAGCTACTGTTCTTGTCAGTTTCCTAAGCAGAGTTGAACTAGATATGGCACGTGTGTGGAGGAAGCACAGTTCTTTTGTTCTGAGCAAGCTCACTGTTCTGGCACTATAGGAAACACAGTAGAGTTGAAGAGTGCTCATTTCCAAAGGCAGAGTGTGTTTCTTGTTAGGCGAGCTAGCGTTTGTTTCCCAGTCGTAAATGGAGTTGAATCACATGCAGTTTTTGGTCCTACCAGCAAGAGTTTTTTTCTGTTAAGGAAAGACACTATTGTGCTCCCATTCCCATACACAGTGCAAATAGCACTCGCGTCTGTTCCCAGCAAGTATAGTGTATTGGACTGAAGAGGAGCTTCTGTTCTTGTCAGTTTCCTAAGCAGAGTTGAACTAGATATGGCACGTGTGTGTAGGAAGTACAGTTCTTTTGTTCTGAGCAAACTCACTGTTCGGACCCCATAGGAAACCCAGTAGAGTAGTAGAGTGCTCTTTTCTCAAAGCAGAGTATGTTTCTTGTAAGGCGGGCTAGTGTTTGTTTCTCAGTCCTAAATGGAGTTGAATCACATGCAGTTTCTGGTCGTAGGAGCAAGAGTTCTTTTCTGATAAGAAGAGTCACTATTGCGCTCCCATTGCCATACACAGTTCAAATAGCACTCACGTCTGTTCCCAGCAAGTACAGTGTATTGGACTGAAGAGGACGTACTGTTCTTGTCAGTTTCCTAAGCAGAGTTGAACTAGATATGGCCCGTTTGTGTAGGAAGCACAGTTCTTTTGTTCTGAGCAAGCGCACTGTTCTGGCCCTATAGGAAACACAGTAGAGTAGAAGACTGCTCTTTTCTCAAAAGCAGAGTATGTTTCTTGTAAGGCAAGCAAGCGTTTGTTTCCCAGTCCTAAATGGAGTTGAGTCCCATGCAGTTTCTGGTCCTACGAGCAAGAGTTGTTTTCTGGTAAGAAGAGTCACTATTGCGCTCCCATTGTCATACACAGTGCAAATAGCACTCATGTCTGTTCCCAGCAAGTACAGTGTATTGGACTGAAGAGGAGCTAATATTCTTGTCAGTTTCCTAAGCAAAGTTTAACTACATATGGCCTGTGTGTATAGGAAGCACAGTTCTTTTGTTGTGAGCCAGCTCACTGTTCTGGCCTTACAGGAAACACAGTAGAGTAGAAGAGTGCTCTTTTTTCTTAAGCAGAGTGTGTTTCTTGTAAGGCCAGCTAGTGTTTGTTTCCCAGTCCTAAATGGAGTTGAATCCCATGCAGTTTCTGGTCCTACGAGCAAGAGTTGTTTTCTGGTAAGGAAAGGCACTATTGCGCTCCCATTGCCATACACAGTGCAAATAGTACTTGCGTCTCTTCCCAGCAAGTACAGTGAATTGCACTGAAGAGGAGCTACTGTTCTTGTCAGTTTCCTAAGCAGAGTTGAACTAGATATGGCCCGTGTGTGTAGGAAGCACACTTCTTTTGTTCTTATAAAGCTCATTGTTCTGGCCCTATAGGAAACACAGTAGAGTAGAAGAGTGCTCTTTTCTTAAAAGCAGAGTGTGTTTCTTGTAAGGCGAGCTAGCGTTTGTTTCCCAGTCCTAAATGGAGTTGAATCACATGCAGTTTCTGGTCCTAAGAGCAAGAGTTGTTTTCTGGTAAGAAGAGTCACTATTGTGCTCCAATTGCCATACACAGTGCAAATAGCACTCATGTCTGTTCCCAGCAAGTACAGTGTATTGGACTGAAGAGGAGCTACTGTTCTTGTCAGTTTCCTAAGCAGAGTTGAACTAGATATGGCCAGTGTGTGTAGGAAGCACAGTTCTTTTGTTCTGAGCAAGATCACTGTTCTGGCCCTATAGAAAACACAGTAGAGTAGAAGACTGCTCTTTATTCAAAAGCACATTATGTTTCTTGTAAGGCAAGCAAGCGTTTGTTTCCCAGTCCTAAATGGAGTCGAATCCCATGCAGTTTCTGGTCCTATGAGCAAGAGTTGTTTTCTGGTAAGAAGAGTCACTATTGCGCTCCCATTGCCATATACAGTGCAAATAGCACTCACGTCTGTTCCCAGCAAGTACAGTGTATTGGACTGAAGAGGAGCTAAGATTCTTGTCAGTTTCCTAAGCAAAGTTGAACTACATATGGCCTGTGTGTGTAGGAAGCACAGTTCTTTTGTTGTGAGCCACTCACTGTTCGGGCCTTACAGGAAACACAGTAGAGTAGAAGAGTGCTCTTTTCTCAAAAGCAGAGTATGTTTCTTGTAAGGCCAGCTAGTGTTTGTTTCCCAGTCAGAAATGGAGTTGAATCCCATGCAGTTTTTCTTCCTACGAGCAAGAGTTGTTTTCAGGTAATGAAAGGCACTATTGCGCTCCCATTGCCATACACAGTGCAAATAGCAGTTGTGTCTCTTCCCAGCAAGTACAGTGAATTGCACTGAAGAGGAGCTACTGTTCTTGTCAGTTTCCTAAGCAGAGTTGAACTAGATATGGCCCGTGTGTGTAGGAAGCACAGTTCTTTTGTTCTGAGCAAGCTCATTGTTCTGGCCCTATAGGAAACACAGTAGAGTAGAAGAGTGCTCTTTTCTTAAAAGCAGAGTGTGTTTCTTGTAAGGTGAGCTAGTGTTTCATTCCCAGTCCTAAATGGAGTTGAGTCACATGCAGTTTCTGGTCGTACGAACAAGAGTTGTTTTCTGGTAAGAAGAGTCACTATTGTGCTCCCATTGCAATACACAGTGCAAATAGCACTCATGTCTGTTCCCAGCAAGTACAGTGTATTGGACTGAAGAGGAGCTACTCTTCTTGTCAGTTTCCTAAGCAGAGTTGAACTAGATATGGCCCGTGTGTGTAGAAAGCACAGTTCTTTGTTCTGAGCAAGCTCACTGTTCTGGCCCTATAGGAAACACAGTAGAGTAGAAGAGTGCTCTTTTCTCAAAAGCAGAGTGTGTTTCTTGTAAGGCAAGCTAGCGTTTGTTTCCCAGTCCTAAATGGAGTTGAGTCACAGGCAGTTTTTGGTACTACAAACAAGAGTTGTTTTCTGGTAAGAAGAGTCACTATTGCGCTCCAAATACCATACACAGTGCAAATAGCACTCGCGTCTGTTCCCAGCAAGTACAGTGTATTGGACTGAATAGGAGCTACTGTTCTTGTCAGTTTCCTAAGCAGAGTTGAACTAGATATGGCTCGTTTGTAGGAAGCACAGCTCTTTTGTTCTGAGCAAGCTCACTGTTTGGACCCCATAGGAAACACAGTAGAGTAGAACAGTGCTCTTTTCTCTAAAGCAGAGTGTGTTTTTTGTAAGGCGAGCCTGCATTTGTTTCCCAGTCCTAAATGGAGTGGAATCACATGCAGTTTCTGGTCCTACGAGCAAGAGTTGTTTTATGGTAAGAATAGTCACTATTGCGCTGCCATTGCCATACACAGGACAAATAGCACATGCGTCTGTTCCCAGCAAGTACAGTGTATTGGACTGAAGAGGATCTACTGTTCTTGTCAGTTTCCTAAGCAGAGTTGAACTAGATATGGCCCGTGTGTGTAGGAAGCACAGTTCTTTTGCTCTGAACAAGCTCACTGTTCGGACCACATAGGAAACCAAGTAGAGTAGAAGAGTACTATTTTCTCTAAAGCAGAGTGTGTTTCTTGTAAGGCAAGCTAGAATTTATTTATCAGTCCTAAATGGAGTTGAGTCACATGCAGTTTCTGGTCGTATGAGCAAGAGTTGTTTTCTGGTAAGAAGAGTCACTATTGTGCTCCCATTGCAATACACAGTGCAAAGAGCACTCATGTCTGTTCCCAGCAAGTACAGTGTATTGGACTGAAGAGGAGCTACTCTTCTTGTCAGTTTCCTAAGCAGAGTTGAACTAGATATGGCCCGTGTGTGTAAGAAGCACAGTTCTTTGTTCTGAGAAAGCTCACTGTTCTGGCCCTATAGGAAACACAGCAGAGTAGAAGAGTGCTCTTTTCTCAAAAGCAGAGTGTGTTTCTTGTAAGGCGAGCTAGCGTTTGTTTCCCAGTCCTAAATGGAGTTGAATCACATGCAGTTTCTGGTCCTACGAGCAAGAGTTGTTTTCTGGTAAGGAAAGTCACTATTGAGCTCTCATTGCCATACACAGTGCAAATACCACTCGCGTCTGTTCCCAGAAAGTACAGTGTATTGGACTGAAGAGGAGCTACTGTTCTTGTCAGTTTCCTAAGCAGAGTTGAACTACATATGGTCTGTGTGTGTAAGAAGCACAGTTCTTTTGTTCTGAGCAAGCTCACTGTTTGGACCCCATAGGAAACACAGTAGAGTAGAAGAGTGCTCTTTTCTCTAAAGCAGAGTGTGTTTCTTGTAAGGCAAGCTAGAGTTTATTTATCAGTCCTAAATGGAGTTGAATCACATGCAGTTTCTGGTCCTACAAGCAAGAGTTGTTTTCTGGTAAGGAAAGTCACTATTGTGCTCCCTTTGCCATACATAGTGCAAATAGCACTCGCGTCTGTTCCCAGCAAGTACAGTGTATTGGTCTGAAGAGGATCTACTGTTCTTGTCAGGTTCCTAAACAGAGTTGAACTAGATATGGCCCGTGTGTGTAGGAAGCACAGTTCTTATGTTCTGAGCAAGCTCACTCTTCTGGCCCTATAGGAAAAACAGTAGAGCAGAAGAGTGCTCTTTTCTCTAAAGGAGAGTGTATTTCTTGTAAGGGGAGCTCGCGTTTGTTTCCCAGTCCTAAATGGAGTTGAGTCACAGGCAGTTTTTGGTCCTACGAGCAAGAGTTGTTTTCTGGTAAGAGGAGTCACTATTGTGCTCCAATTTCCATACACAGTGCAAATAGCACTCGCGTCTGTTCCCAGCAAGTACAGTGTATTGGACTGAAGAGGAGCTACTGTTCTTCTCAGTTTCCTAAGCAGAGTTGAACTAGACATGGCCCGTGTGTAGGAAGCACAGTTCTTTTGTTCTGAGCAAGCTCACTGTTCTGGTCCTATAGGAAACACAGTAGAGTAGAAGAGTGCTCTTTTCTCTAAAGCAGAGTGTGTTTCTTTTAAGGCGAACTAGCGTTTGTTTCCCAGTCCTAAATGGAGTTGAATCACATGCAGTTTCTGGTCCTATGAGCAAGAGTTGTATTATGGTAAGAAGAGTCACTATTGCGCTGCCATTGCCATACACAGGACAAAAAGCTCTGGCATCTGTTCCCAGCAAGTACAGTGTATTGGACTGAAGAGGATCTACTGTTTTTGTCAGGTTCCTAAGCAGAATGGAACTAGATATGGCCGTGTGTGTAGGAAGCACAGTTCTTTTGTTCTGAGCAAGCTCACTGATAGGACCCCATAGGAAACCCAGTAGAGTAGAAGAGTGTTCTTTTCTCAAAAGCAGAGTGTTTTTCTTATAACGCGAGCTAGCGTTTGTTTCCCAGTCCTAAATGGAGTTGAATCACATGCAGTTGCTGGTCCTCTGAGCAAGAGTTGTTCTGGTAAGGAAAGTCACTATTGGGCTCCCATTGCCATACACAGTGCAAATAGCACTCGAGTCTGTTCCCAGTAAGTACAGTGTATTGGACTGAAGAGGAGCTACTGTTCTTGTCAGTTTCCTATGCAGAGTTGAACTAGATATGGCCCGTGTGTGTTGGAAGCACAGTTCTTATGTTCTGAGCAAGCTCACTGTTCTGGCCCTATAGGAAACACAGTAGAGTAGAAGAGTGCTCTTTTCTCAAAAGCAGAGTGTGTTCCTTGTAAGGCGAGCTAGCGTTTGTTTCCTAGTCCTAAATGGACTTGAATCACATGCAGTTTCTGGTCCTACGAGCAAGAGTTCTTTTCTGGTAAGAATATTCACTATTGCACTGCCATTGCCATACACAGGACAAATAGCACTGGCTTCTGTTCCCAGCAAGTACAGTGTATTGGACTGAAGAGGATCTACTGTTCTTGTCAGGTTCCTAACCAGAATTGAAATAGATATTGCCGTGTGTGTAGGAAGCACAGTTCTTTTGTTCTGAGCAAGCTCACTGTTCGGACCCCACAGGAAACACAGTAGAGTAGAAGAGTGCTCTTTTCTCAAAAGCAGAGTGTGTTTCTTGTAAGGCGAGCTAGCGTTTGTTTCCCAGTCCTAAATGGAGTTGAATCACATGCAGTTTCTGGTCCTACGAGCAAGAGTTGTTTTCTGATAAGGAAAGTCACTATTGAGCTCTCATTGCCATACAGAGTGCAAATAGCACTCGCGTCTGTTCCCAGAAAGTACAGTGTATTGGACTGAAGAGGAGCTACTGTTCTTGTCAGTTTCCTAAGCAGAGTTGAACTACATATGGTCTGTGTGTGTAGGAAGCACAGTTCTTTTGTTCTGAGCAAGCTCACTGTTTGGACCCCATAGGAAACACAGTAGAGTAGAAGAGTGCTCTTTTCTCTAAAGCAGATTGTGTTTCTTGTAAGGCAAGCTAGAGTTTGTTTATCAGTCCTAAATGGAGTTGAATCACATGCAGTTTCTGGTCCTACTATCAAGAGTTGTTTTCTGGTAAGGAAAGTCACTATTGCGCTCCCATTGCCATACACAGTGCAAATAGCACTCCCGTCTGTTCTCAGCAAGTACAGTGTATTGGACTGAAGAAGAGCTACTGTTCTTGTCAGTTTGCTAAGCAGAGTTGAAGTACATATGGTCCATGTGTATAGGAAGCACAGTTCTTTTGTTCTGAGCAACCTCACTGTTGTGGCCCTATAGGAAACACAGTACAGTAGAAGAGTGCTTTTTTCTCAAAAGCACAGTGTGTTTCTTGTAAGGCGAGCTAGAGTTTGTTTCCCAGTCCTAAATGGAGTTGAGTCATATGCAGTTATTTGTCCTACGAGCAAGAGTTGTTTTCTGGTAAGACGAGTCACTATTGTGCTCGAATTGCCATGCAAAGTGCAAATAGCACTCACGTCTGTTCTCAGCAAGTACAGTGTATCGGACTAAAGCGGAGCTACTGTTCTTGTCAGTTTCCTAAGCAGAGTTGAACTAGAAATGGCCCATGTGTGTAGGAAGCACAGTTCTTCTGTTCTGAGCAAGCTCACTGTTCTGGCCCTATAAGAAACACAGTAGAGTAGAAGAGTGCTCTTTTCTCTAAAGCAGAGTGTGTTTCTTGTAAGGCGAGCTCGCGTTTGTTTCCCAGTCCTAAATGGAGTGAGTTACAGGCAGTTTTTGGTACTACGAGCAAGAGTTGTTTTCTGGTAAGAAGAGTCACTATTGCGCTCCAAATCCCATACACAGTGCAAATAGCACTCGCATCTGTTCCCAGCAAGTACAGTGTATTGGACTGAAGAGGATCTACTGTTCTTGTCAGTTTCCTAAGCAGAGTTGAACTAGATATGGCCCGTGTGTGTAGGAAGCACAGTTCTTTTGCTCTGAGCAAGCTCACTGTTCAGACCCCATAGGAAACACAGTAGAGTAGAAGAGTGCTCTTTTCTCAAAAGCAGAGTTTGATTTTGTAAGGCAAGCTGGCATTTGTTTCCCAGTCCTAAATGGAGTTGAATCACATGCAGTTTCTGGTCCTACGAGCAAGAGTTGTTTTCTGGTAAGGAAAGTCACTGTTGTGCTCCCTTTGCCATACAGAGTGCAAATAGCACTCGCGTCTTTTCCCAGCAAGTACAGTGTTACGGACTGAAGAGGAGCTACTGTTCTTGTCCGTTTCCTAAACAGAGTTGAACTAGATATGGCCTGTGTGTTTAGGAAGCACAGTTATTATGTTCTGAGCAAGCTCACTGTTCTGGCCCTATAGAAAACACAGTAGAGTAGAAGAGTGCTCTTTTCTCAAAAGCAGAGTGTGTTTCTTGTAAGGCGAGCTCGCGTTTGTTTCCCAGTCCTAAATGGAGTTGAGTCACATGCAGTTTTTGGTCCTACGAGCAAGAGTTGTTTTCTGGTAAGAAGAGTCACTATTATGCTCCAATTGCCATACAGTGCAAATAGCACTCGAGTCTGTTCCCAGCAAGTACAGTGTATTGGACTGAATAGGAGCTAGTGTTCTTGTCAGTTTCCTAAGCAGAGTTGAACTAGATATGGCCCGTGTGTAGGAAGCACAGTTCTTTTGTTCTGAGCAAGCTCACTGTTCTGGCCCTATAGGAAACACAGTAGAGTAGAAGAGTGCTCTTTTCTCTAAAGCAGATTGTGTTTCTTGTAAGGCAAGCTAGAGTTTGTTTATCAGTCCTAAATGGAGTTGAATCACATGCAGTTTCTGGTCCTACTATCAAGAGTTGTTTTCTGGTAAGGAAAGTCACTATTGCGCTCCCATTGCCATACACAGTGCAAATAGCACTCCCGTCTGTTCTCAGCAAGTACAGTGTATTGGACTGAAGAAGAGCTACTGTTCTTGTCAGTTTGCTAAGCAGAGTTGAAGTACATATGGTCCATGTGTATAGGAAGCACAGTTCTTTTGTTCTGAGCAACCTCACTGTTGTGGCCCTATAGGAAACACAGTACAGTAGAAGAGTGCTTTTTTCTCAAAAGCACAGTGTGTTTCTTGTAAGGCGAGCTAGAGTTTGTTTCCCAGTCCTAAATGGAGTTGAGTCATATGCAGTTATTTGTCCTACGAGCAAGAGTTGTTTTCTGGTAAGACGAGTCACTATTGTGCTCGAATTGCCATGCAAAGTGCAAATAGCACTCACGTCTGTTCTCAGCAAGTACAGTGTATCGGACTAAAGCGGAGCTACTGTTCTTGTCAGTTTCCTAAGCAGAGTTGAACTAGAAATGGCCCATGTGTGTAGGAAGCACAGTTCTTCTGTTCTGAGCAAGCTCACTGTTCTGGCCCTATAAGAAACACAGTAGAGTAGAAGAGTGCTCTTTTCTCTAAAGCAGAGTGTGTTTCTTGTAAGGCGAGCTCGCGTTTGTTTCCCAGTCCTAAATGGAGTGAGTTACAGGCAGTTTTTGGTACTACGAGCAAGAGTTGTTTTCTGGTAAGAAGAGTCACTATTGCGCTCCAAATCCCATACACAGTGCAAATAGCACTCGCATCTGTTCCCAGCAAGTACAGTGTATTGGACTGAAGAGGATCTACTGTTCTTGTCAGTTTCCTAAGCAGAGTTGAACTAGATATGGCCCGTGTGTGTAGGAAGCACAGTTCTTTTGCTCTGAGCAAGCTCACTGTTCAGACCCCATAGGAAACACAGTAGAGTAGAAGAGTGCTCTTTTCTCAAAAGCAGAGTTTGATTTTGTAAGGCAAGCTGGCATTTGTTTCCCAGTCCTAAATGGAGTTGAATCACATGCAGTTTCTGGTCCTACGAGCAAGAGTTGTTTTCTGGTAAGGAAAGTCACTGTTGTGCTCCCTTTGCCATACAGAGTGCAAATAGCACTCGCGTCTTTTCCCAGCAAGTACAGTGTTACGGACTGAAGAGGAGCTACTGTTCTTGTCCGTTTCCTAAACAGAGTTGAACTAGATATGGCCTGTGTGTTTAGGAAGCACAGTTATTATGTTCTGAGCAAGCTCACTGTTCTGGCCCTATAGAAAACACAGTAGAGTAGAAGAGTGCTCTTTTCTCAAAAGCAGAGTGTGTTTCTTGTAAGGCGAGCTCGCGTTTGTTTCCCAGTCCTAAATGGAGTTGAGTCACATGCAGTTTTTGGTCCTACGAGCAAGAGTTGTTTTCTGGTAAGAAGAGTCACTATTATGCTCCAATTGCCATACAGTGCAAATAGCACTCGAGTCTGTTCCCAGCAAGTACAGTGTATTGGACTGAATAGGAGCTAGTGTTCTTGTCAGTTTCCTAAGCAGAGTTGAACTAGATATGGCCCGTGTGTAGGAAGCACAGTTCTTTTGTTCTGAGCAAGCTCACTGTTCTGGCCCTATAGGAAACACAGTAGAGTAGAAGAGTGCTCTTTTCTCTAAAGCAGAGTCTGTTTCTTGTAAGGCGAGCTAGCGTTTGTTTCCCAGTCCTAAATGGAGTTGAATCACATGCAGTTTCTGGTCCTACGAGCAAGAGTTGTTTTCTGGTAAGGAAAGTCACTATTGCGCTCCCATTGCCATACACAGTGCAAATAGCACTCGCGTCTGTTCCCAGTAAGTACAGTGTATCGGACTGAAGAGGAGCTACTGTTCTTGTCAGTTTCCTAAGCAGAATTGAATTAGATATGGCCGTTGTGTGTTGGAAGCACAGTTCTTTTGTTCTGAGCGAGCTCACTGTTTGGACCCCATAGGAAACACAGTAGAGTAGAAGAGTGCTCTTTTTTCTAAAGCAGAGTGTGTTTCTTGTAGTGCGAGCTAGCGTTTGTTTCCCAGTCCTAAATGGACTTGAATCACATGCAGTTTCTGGTCCTACGAGCAAAAGTTGTTTTCTGGTAAGAATAGTCACTATTGCGCTGCCATTGCCATACACAGGACAAATAGCACATGCGTCTGTTCCCAGCAAGTACAGTGTATTGGACTGAAGAGGATCTACTGTTCTTGTCAGGTTCCTAAGCAGAATTGAAATAGATATTGCCGTGTGTGTAGGAAGCACAGTTCTTTTGTTCTGAGCAAGGTCACTGTTCGGACCCCATAGGAAACACAGTAGAGTAGAAGAGTGCTCTTTTCTCAAAAGCAGAGTGTGTTTCTTGTAAGGCGAGCTAGCGTTTGTTTCCCAGTCCTAAATGGAGTTGAATCACATGCAGTTTCTGGTCCTACGAGCAAGAGTTCTTTTCTGGTAAGGAAAGTCACTATTGCACTCTCATTGCCATACACAGTGCAAATAGCACTCGCGTCTGTTCCCAGTAAGTACAGTGTATTGGACTGAAGAGGAGCTACTGTTCTTGTCAGTTTCCTAAGCAGAGTTGAACTGCATATGGTCTGTGTGTGTAGGAAGCTCAGTTCTTTTGTTCTGAGCAAGCTCACTGTTTGGACCCCATAGGAAACACAGTAGAGTAGAAGAGTGCTCTTTTCTCTAAAGCAGAGTGTGTTTCTTGTAAGGCGAGCTAGAGTTTATTTATCAGTCCTAAATGGAGTTGAATCACATGCAGTTTCTGGTCCTACAAGCAAGAGTTGTTTTCTGGTAAGGAAAGTAACTATTGTGCTCCCTTTGCCATACACAGTTCAAATAGCACTCGCGTCTGTTCCCAGCAAGTACAGTGTATTGGACTGAAGAGGATCTACTGTTCTTGTCAGTTTCCTAAGCAGAGTTGAACTAGATATGGCCCGTGTGTGTAGGAAGCACAGTTCTTATGTTCTGAGCAAGCTCACTCTTCTGGCCCTATATGGAACACAGTAGAGTAGAAGAGTGCTCTTTTCTCTAAAGCAGAGTGTATTTCTTGTAAGGGAAGCTCGCATTTGTATCCCAGTCTTAAATGGAGTTGAGTCACAAGCAGTTTTTGGTCCTACGAGCAAGAGTTGTTTTCTGGTAAGAAGAATCACTATTGTGCTCCCATTGCCATACACAGTGCAAATAGCACTCGCGTCTGTTCCCAGCAAGTACAGTGTATTGGACTAAATAGGAGCTAGTGTTCTTGTCAGTTTCCTAAGCAGAGTTGAACTAGATATGGCCCGTGTGTAGGAAGCACAGTTCTTTTGTTCTGAGCAAGCTCACTGTTCTGGCCCTATAGGAAACACAGTAGAGTAGAAGAGTGCGCTTTTCTCTAAAGCAGAGTCTGTTTCTTGTAAGGGGAGCTAGCGTTTGTTTCCCAGTCCTAAATGGAGTTGAATCACATGCAGTTTCTGGTCCTACGAGCAAGAGTTGTTTTCTGGTAAGGAAAGTCACTATTGCGCTCCCATTGCCATACACAGTGCAAATAGCACTGGCGTCTGTTCCCAGTAAGTACAGTGTATCGGACTGAAGAGGAGCTACTGTTCTTGTCAGTTTCCTAAGCAGAGTTGAACTAGATATGGCCCGTGTGTGTTGGAAGCACAGTTCTTATGTTCTGAGCAAGCTCACTCTTCTGGCCCTATAGGAAACACAGTAGAGTAGAAGAGTGCTCATTTCTCAAAAGCAAAGTGTGTTCCTTGTAAGACGAGCTAGCGTTTGTTTCATAGTCCTAAATGGAGTTGAATCACATGCAGTTTCTGGTCCTACGAACAAGAGTTGTTTTCTGTAAGTAAAGTCACTGTTGTGCTCCCATTGCCATACACAAGGCAAAGAGCACTCGCGTCTTTTCCCAGCAAGTACAGTGTATTGGACTGAAGAGGAGCTACTGTTATTGTCAGGTTGCTAAGCAGAGTTGAACTACATATGGTCTGTGTGTGTAGGAAGCACAGTTCTATTGTTCTGAGCAAGCTCACTGTTTGGACCCCATAGGAAACACAGTAGAGTAGAAGAGTGCTCTTTTCTCTAAAGCAGAGTGTGTTTCTTGTAAAGCAAGCTAGAGTTTGTTTATCAGTCCTAAATGGAGTTGAATCACATGCAGTTTCTGGTCCTACTATCAAGAGTTGTTTTCTGGTAAGGAAAGTCACTATTGCGCCACCTTTGCCATACACAGTGCAAATAGCACTCCCGTCTGTTCTCAGCAAGTACAGTGTATTGGACTGAAGAAGAGCTACTGTTCTTGTCAGTTTGCTAAGCAGAGTTGAAGTACATATGGTCCATGTGTATAGGAAGCACAGTTCTTTTGTTCTGAGCAATCTCACTGTTTGGTCCCCATAGGAAACACAGAAGAGTAGAAGAGTGCTCTTTTCTCTAAAGCAGAGTGTGTTTCTTGTAAGGCGAGCTAGCGTTTGTTTTCCAGTAATAAATGGAGTTGAATCCCATGCAGTTTCTGGTCCTATGAGCAAGAGTTGTTTTCTGGTAAGGAAAGTCACTATTGTGCTCCCATTGCCATACACAGTGCAAATAGCACTCCCGTCTGTTCCCAGCTAGTACAGTGTATTGGACTGAAGAGGAGCTACTGTTCTTCTCAGTTTCCTAAGCACAGTTGAACTAGATATGGCCCGTGTGTCTAGGAAGCACAGTTCATTTGTTCTGAGCAAGCTCACTGTTCTGGCCCTATAGGAAACACAGTAGAGTAGAAGAGTGCTTTTTTCTCAAAAGCACAGTGTGTTTCTTGTAAGGCAAGCTAGGGTTTGTTTCCCAGTCCTAAATGGAGTTGAGTCATATGCAGTTATTTGTCCTACGAGCAAGAGTTGTTTTCTGGTAAGACGAGTCACTATTGTGCTCCAATTGCCATGCACAGTGCAAATAGCACTCACGTCTGTTCTCAGCAAGTACAGTGTATCGGACTAAAGCGGAGCTACTGTTCTTGTCAGTTTCCTAAGCAGAGTTGAACTAGAAATGGCCCATGTGTGTAGGAAGCACAGTTCTTCTGTTCTGAGCAAGCTCACTGTTCTAACCCTATAGAAAACACAATAGAGTAGAAGAGTGCTCTTTTCTCTAAAGCAGAGTGTGTTTCTTGTAAGGCGAGCTCGCGTTTGTTTCCCAGTCCTAAATGGAGTGAGTTACAGGCAGTTTTTGGTACTACGAGCAAGAGTTGTTTTCTGGTAAGAAGAGTCACTATTGCGCTCCAAATCCCATACACAGTGCAAATAGCACTCGCATCTGTTCCCAGCAAGTACAGTGTATTGGACTGAAGAGGATCTACTGTTCTTGTCAGTTTCCTAAGCAGAGTTGAACTAGATATGGCCCGTGTGTGTAGGAAGCACAGTTCTTTTGCTCTGAGCAAGCTCACTGTTCAGACCCCATAGGAAACACAGTAGAGTAGAAGAGTGCTCTTTTCTCAAAAGCAGAGTTTGATTTTTGTAAGGCAAGCTAGCATTTGTTTCCCAGTCCTAAATGGAGTTGAATCACATGCAGTTTCTGGTCCTACGAGCAAGAGTTGTTTTCTGGTAAGGAAAGTCACTGTTGTGCTCCCTTTGCCATACAGAGTGCAAATAGCACTCGCGACTTTTCCCAGCAAGTACAATGTTACGGACTGAAGAGGAGCTACTGTTCTTGTCTGTTTCCTAAACAGAGTTGAACTAGATATGGCCTGTGTGTTTAGGAAGCACAGTTCTTATGTTCTGAGCAAGCTCACTCTTCTGGCGCTATATGAAACACAGTAGAGTAGAAGAGTGCTCTTTTCTCTAAAGCAGAGTGCATTTCCTGTAAGGGGAGCTCGCGTTTGTATCCCAGTCTTAAATGGAGTTGAGTCACAGGCAGTTTTTGGTCCTACCAGCAAGAGTTGTTTTCTGGTAAGAAGAGTCACTATTTTGCTCCAATTGCCATCACAGTGCAAATAGCACTCGCGTCTGTTCCCAGCAAGTACAGTGTATTGGACTGAATAGGAGCTAGTGTTCTTGTCAGTTTCCTAAGTAGAGTTGAACTAGATATGGCCCGTGTGTGTAGGAAGCACAGTTCTTTTGTTCTGAGCAAGCTCACTGTTCTGGCCCTATAGGAAACACAGTAGAGTAGAAGAGTGCTCTTTTCTCTAAAGCAGAGTCTGTTTCTTGTAAGGCGAGGTAGCGTTTGTTTCCCAGTCCTAAATGGAGTTGAATCACATGCAGTTTCTGGTCCTACGAGCAAGAGTTGTTTTCTGGTAAGGAAAGTCACTATTGTGCTCCCATTGCCATACACAGTGCAAATAGCACTGGCGTCTGTTCCCAGTAAGTACAGTGTATCGGACTGAAGAGGAGCTACTATTCTTGTCAGTTTCCTAAGCAGAATTGAATTAGATATGGCCGTTGTGTGTTGGAAGCACAGTTCTTTTGTTCTGAGCAAGCTCACTGTTTGGACCCCATAGGAAACACAGTAGAGTAGAAGAGTGCTCTTTTTTCTAAAGCAGAGTGTGTTTCTTGTAGTGCGAGCTAGCGTTTGTTTCCCAGTCCTAAATGGAGTGGAATCACATGCAGTTTCCGGTCCTACGAGCAAGAGTTGTTTCCTGGTAAGAATAGTCACTATTGCGCTGCCATTGCCATACACAGTGCAAATAGCACTGGCTTCTGTTCCCAGCAAGTACAGTGTATTGGACTGAAGAGGACCTACTGTTCTTGTCAGGTTCCTAAGCAGAATTGGAATAGATATTGCCGTGTGTGTAGGAAGCACAGTTCTTTTGTTCTGAGCAAGGTCACTGTTCGGACCCCATAGGAAACACAGTAGAGTAGAAGAGTGCTCTTTTCTCTAAAGCAGAGTGTGTTTCTTGTAAGGCGAGCTAGCGTTTGTTTATCAGTCCTAAATGGAGTTGAATCACATACAGTTTCTGGTCCTACGAGCAAGAGTTCTTTTCTGGTAAGGAAAGTCACTATTGCACTCTCATTGCTATACACAGTGCAAATAGCACTCGCGTCTGTTCCCAGAAAGTACAGTGTATTGGACTGAAGAGGAGCTACTGTTCTTGTCAGTTTCCTAAGCAGAGTTGAACTGCATATGGTCTGTGTGTGTAGGAAGCTCAGTTCTTTTGTTCTGAGCAAGCTCACTGTTTGGACCCCATAGGAAACACAGTAGAGTAGAAGAGTGCTCTTTTCTCTAAAGCAGAGTGTGTTTCTTGTAAAGTGAGCTAGAGTTTGTTTCCCAGTCCAAAATGGACTTGAAATACATGCAGTTTCTGGTCCTACGAGCAAGAGTTGTTTTCTGGTAAGGAAAGTAAATATTGTGCTCCCTTTGCCATACACAGTTCAAATAGCACTCGCGTCTGTTCCCAGCAAGTACAGTGTATTGGACTGAAGAGGATCTACTGTTCTTGTCAGGTTCCTAAGCAGAGTTGAACTAGATATGGCCCGTGTGTGTAGGAAGCACAGTTCTTATGTTCTGAGCAAGCTCACTCTTCAGGCCCTATATGAAACACAGTAGAGTAGAAGAGTGCTCTTTTCTCTAAAGCAGAGTGTATTTCTTGTAAGGGAAGCTCGCATTTGTATCCCAGTCTTAAATGGAGTTGAGTCACAGGCAGTTTTTGGTCCTACGAGCAAGAGTTGTTTTCTGGTAAGAAGAGTCACTATTGTGCTCCCATTGCCATACACAGTGCAAATAGCACTCGCGTCTGTTCCCAGCAAGTACAGTGTATTGGACTGAATAGGAGCTAGTGTTCTTGTCAGTTTCCTAAGCAGAGTTGAACTAGATATGGCCTGTGTGTAGGAAGCACAGTTCTTTTGTTCTGAGCAAGCTCACTGTTCTGGCCCTATAGGAAACACAGTAGAGTAGAAGAGTGCTCTTTTCTCTAAAGCAGAGTCTGTTTCTTGTAAGGGGAGCTAGCGTTTGTTTCCCAGTCCTAAATGGAGTTGAATCACATGCAGTTTCTGGTCCTACGAACAAGAGTAGTTTTCTGGTAAGTAAAGTCACTATTGTGCTCCCATTGCCATACACAAGGCAAATAGCACTTGCGTCTTTTCCCAGCAAGTACAGTGTATTGGACTGAAGAGGAGCTACTCTTCTTGTCAGTTTCCTAAGCAGAGTTGAATTACGTATGGTCCGTGTGTGTAGGAAGCACCGTTCTTATGTTCTGAGCAAGCTCACTGTTTGGACCCCATAGGAAACACAGTAGAGTAGAAGAGTGCTCATTTTCTAAAGCAGAGTGTGTTTCTTGTAATGCGAGCTAGCGTTTGTTTCCCAGTCCTAAATGGAGTGGAATCAAATGCAGTTTCTGGTCCTACGAGCAAGAGTTGTTTTCTGGTAAGGAAAGTCACTATTGCACTCTCATTGCCATACACAGTGCAAATAGCACTCGCGTCTGTTCCCAGAAAGTACAGTGTATTGGAATGAAGAGGAGCTACTGTTCTTGTCAGTTTCCTAAGCAGAGTTGAACTGCATATGGTCTGTGTGTGTAGGAAGCACAGTTCTTTTGTTCTGAGCAAGCTCACTGTTCTGGCCCTATAGGAAACACAGTAGAGTAGAAGAGTGCCCTTTTCTCTAAAGCAGAGTGTGTTTCCTGTAAGGCGAGCTAGCGTATGTTTCCCAGTCCTAAATGGAGTGGAATCACATGCAGTTTCTGGTCCTACGAGCAAGAGTTGTTTTCTGGTAAGGAAAGTCACTATTGCGCTTCCATTGCCATACACAGTGCAAATAGCACTCGTGTCTGTTCCCAGTAAGTACAGTGTATTGGACTGAAGAGGAGCTACTGTTCTTGTCAGTTTCCTAAGCAGAGTTGAACTAGATATGGCCCCTCTGTGTAGGAAGCACAGTTCTTATGTTCTGAGCAAGCTCACTCTTCTGGCCCTATATGAAACACAGTAGAGTAGAAGAGTGCTCTTTTCTCTAAAGCAGAGTGTATTTCTTGTAAGGGGAGCTCGTGTTTGTTTCCCAGTCTTAAATGGAGTTGAGTCACAGGCAGTTTTTGGTCCTACGAGCAAGAGTTGTTTTCTGGTAAGAAGAGTCACTATTGTGCTCCAATTGCCATACACAGTGCAAATAGCACTCGCGACTGTTCCCAGCAAGTACAGTGTATTGGACTGAATAGGAGCTACTGTTCTTGTCAGTTTCCTAAGCAGAGTTGAACTAGATATGGCCCGTGTGTAGGAAGCACAGTTCTTTTGTTCTGAGCAAGCTCACTGTTCTGGCCCTATAGGAAACACAGTAGAGTAGAAGAGTGCTCTTTTCTCTAAAGCAGAGTGTGTTTCTTGTAAGGCGAGCTAGAGTTTGTTTCCCAGTCCAAAATGGACTTGAATCACATGCAGGTTCTGGCCTACAAGCAAGAGTTGTTTTCTGGTAAGGAAAGTCACTATTGCGCTCCCATTGCCATACACAGTTCAAATAGCACTCGCGACTGTTCCCAGCAAGTACAGTGTATTGGACTGAAGAGTAGCTACTGTTCTTCTCAGTTTCCTAGGCAGAGTTGAACTAGATATGTCCCGTGTGTCTAGGGAGCACAGTTCATTTGTTCTGAGCAAGCTCACTGTTCTGGCCCTGTAGGAAACACAGTAGAGTAGAAGAGTGCTCTTTTCTCAAAGGCAGAGTGTATTTTTGTAAGTCGATCTAGCGTTTGTTTCCTAGTCCTAAATGGAGTTTAATCACATGCAGTTTCTGGACCTACGAACAAGATTTGTTTTCTGGTAAGGAAAGTCACTATTGCGTTCCCCTTGCCCTACACAAGGCAAATAGCACTTGCGTCTTTTCCCAGCAAGTACAGTGTATTGGACTGAATAGGAGCTACTGTTCTTGTCAGTTTCCTAAGCAGAGTTGAACTAGATATGGTCCGTGTGTAGGAAGCACAGTTCTTTTGTTATGAGCAAGCTCACTGTTCGGACCCCATAGGAAACACAGTAGAGTAGAAGAGTGCTCTTTTTTCTAAAGCAGAGTGTGTTTCTTGTAATGCAAGCCAGCGTTTGTTTCCCAGTCCTAAATGGAGTGGAATCACATGCAGTTTCTGGTCCTACGAGCAAGAGTTGTTTTCTGGTAAGAATAGTCACTATTGCGCTGCCATTGCCAAACACAGGACCAATAGCACTGGCGTCTGTTCCAGGAAGTACAGTGTATTGCACTGAAGAGGATCTACTGATCTTGTCCAGTTCCTAAGAAGAATTGAACTAGATATGGCCGTGTGTGTAGGAAGCACAGTTCTTTTCTTCTGAGCAAGCTCACTGTTCAGACCCCATAGGAAACACAGTAGAGTAGAAGAGTGTTCTTTTCTCAAAAGCAGAGTGTGTTTCTTGTAAGGCGAGCTCGCATTTGTTTACCAGTCCTAAATGGAGCTGAGTCTCATGCAGTTTTTGGTCCTACGAGCAAGAGTTGTTTTCTGGTAAGAAGAGTCACTATTGTGCTCCAATTGCCATACACAGTGCAAATAGCTCTCGGGTCTGTTCCCAGCAAGTACAGTGTATTGGACTGAATAGGAGCTACTGTTCTTGTCAGTTTCCTAAGCAGGGTTGAACTAGATACGGTCCATGTGTGTAGGAAGCACAGTTCTTTTGTTCTGAGCAAGCTCACTGTTTGGACCCCATAGGAAACACCGTAGAGTAGAAGAGTGCTCTTTTCTCTAAAGCAGAGTGTGTTTCTTGTAAGGCGAGCTAGCATTTTTTTCCCAGTCCTAAATCGCATTGAATCACAAGCAGTTTGTGGTCCTTCAAGCAAGAGTTGTTTTCTGATAAGGAAAGTCACTATTGTTCTCCCTTTGCCATACACAGTTCAAATAGCACTCGCGTCTGTTCCCAGCAAGTACACTGTATTGGACTGAAGAGGATCTACTGTTCTTGTCAGGTTCCTAAGCAGAGTTGAACTAGATATGGCCCGTGTGTGTAGGAAGCACAGTTCTTATGTTCTGAGCAAGCTCACTCTTCTGGCCCTATATGAAACACAGTAGAGTAGAAGAGTGCTCTTTTCTCTAAAGCAGAGTCTGTTTCTTGTAAGGCGAGCTAGCGTTTGTTTCCCGGTCCTAAATGGAGTTGAATCACATGCAGTTTCTGGTCCTACGAGCAAGAGTTGTTTTCTGGTAAGAAAGTCACTATTGCGCTGCCATTGCCATACACAGTGCAAATAGCCCTCCCGTATGATCCCAGCAATTACAGTGTATTGGACTGAAGAGGATCTACTGTTCTTGTCAGGTTCCTAAGCAGAATTGAACTAGATATTGCCGTGTGTGTAGGAAGCACAGTTCTTTTGTTCTGAGCAAGCTCACTCTTCGGACACCATAGGAAACACAGGTGAGTAGAAGAGTGTTCTTTTCTCAAAAGCAGAGTGTGTTACTTATAACGCGAGCTAGCTTTTGTTTCCCAGTCCTAAGGGAGTTGAATCACATGCAGTTTCTGGTCCTAGGAGCAAGAGTTGTTTTCTGGTAAGGAAAGTCACTATTGCGCTCCCTTAGCCATACACAGTGCAAATAGCACTCGCGTCTTTTCCCAGCAAGTACAGTGTATTGGACTGAAGAGGAGCTACTGTTCTTGTCAGTTTCTTAAGCAGAGTTGAATTACATATGGTCCGTGTGTGTAGGAAGCACAGTTCTTTTGTTCTGAGCAAGCTCACTGTTTGGACCCCATATGAAACAGAGTAGAGTAGAAGAGTGCTCCTTTTTCTAAAGTAGAGTGTGTTTCTTGTAATGCAAGCTTGCGTTTGTTTCCCAGTCCTAAATGGAGTGGAATCACATGCTGTTTCTGGTGCTATGAGCAAGAGTTGTTTTCTGGTAAGAATAGTCACTATTGCGCTGCCATTGCCATACACAGGACCAATAGCACTGGCTTCTGTTCCAGGAAGTACAGTGTATTGGACTGAAGAGGATCTACTGTTCTTGTCAGGTTCCTAAGCAGAATTGAACTAGATATGGCCGTGTGTGTAGGAAGCACAGTTCTTTTGTTCTGAACCAGCTCACTGTTCGGACCCCATAGGAAACACAGTAGAGTAGAAGAGTGCTCTTTTCTCAAAAGCAGAGTGTGTTTCTTGTAAGGCGAGCTAGAGTTTGTTTCCCAGTCCTATGTGGAGTTGAATCACATGCAGTTTCTGGTCCTACGAGCAAGAGTTGTTTTCTGGTAAGGAAAGTCACTCTTGCGCTCTCATTGCCATACACAGTGCAAATAGCACTCGCGTCTGTTCCCAGCAAGTACAGTGTATTGGACTGAAGAGGAGCTTCTGTTCTTGTCAGTTTCCTAAGCAGAGTTGAACTAGATATGGCCCGTGTGTGTAGGAAGCACAGTTCTTTTGTTCTGAGCAAGCTCACTGTTTGGACCCCATAGGAAAAACAGTAGAGTAGAAGAGTGCTCTTTTCTCTAAAGCAGAGTGTATTTCTTGTAAGGGGAGCTCGCATTTGTATCCCAGTCTTAAATGGAGTTGAGTCACAGGCAGTTTTTTGTCCTACGAGCAAGAGTTGTTTTCTGGTAAGAAGAGTCACTATTGTGCTCCAATTACCATACACAGTGCAAATGGCACTCGCGTCTGTTCCCAGCAAGTACAGTGTATTGGACTGAATAGGAGCTAGTGTTCTTGTCAGTTTCCTAAGCAGAGTTGAACTAGATATGGCCCGTGTGTAGGAAGCACAGGTCTTTTGTTCTGAGCAAGCTCACTATTCTGGCCCTATAGGAAACACAGTAGAGAAGAAGAGTGCTCTTTTCTCTAAAGCAGAGTGTGTTTCTTGTAAGGGGAGCTAGCATTTGTTTCCCAGTCCTAAATGGAGTTGAATCACATGCAGTTTCTGGTCCTATGAGCAAGAGTTGTTTTCTGGTAAGGAAAGTCACTATTGCGCTCCCATTGCCATACACAGTGCAAATAGCACTCGCGTCTGTTCCCAGTAAGTACAGTGTATGGGACTGAAGAGGAGCAACTGTTCTTGTTAGTTTCCTAAGCAGAGTTGAACTAGATATGGCCCGTGTGTGTTGGAAGCACAGTTCTTATGTTCTGAGCAAGCTCACTCTTCTGGCCCTATAGGAAACACAGTAGAGTAGAAGAGTGCTCTTTTCTCAAAAGCAAAGTGTGTTCCTTGTAAGGCGAGCTAGCGTTTGTTTCCTAGTCCAAATGGAGTTGAATCACATGCAGTTTCTGGTCCTACGAACAAGAGTTTTTTTCTTGTAAGTAAAGTCACTATTGTGCTCTCATTGCCATACACAAGGCAAATAGCACTCGCGTCTTTTCCCAGCAAGTACAGTGTATTGGACTGAAGAGGAGCTACTGTTCTTGTCAGTTTCCTAAGCAGAGTTGAATTACATATGGTCCGTGTGTGTAGGAAGCACGGTTCTTTTGTTCTGAGCAAGCTCACTGTTTTGACCCCATAGGAAACACAGTAGAGTAGAAGTGTGCTCATTTTCTAAAGCAGAGTGTGTTGCTTGTAATGCGAGCTAGCGTTTGTTTCCCAGTCCTAAATGGAGTGGAATCACATGCAGTTTCTGGTCCTACGAGCAAGAGTTGTTTTCTGGTAAGAATAGTCACTATTGCGCTGCCATTGCCATACACAGGACAAATAGCACTGGCTTCTGTTCCCAACAAGTACAGTGTATTGGACTGAAGAGGATCTACTGTTCTTGTCAGGTTCCTAAGCAGAATTGAAATAGATATTGCCCTGTGTGTAGGAAGCACAGTTCTTTTGTTCTGAGCAAGCTCACTGTTTGGACCCCATAGGAAACACAGTAGAGTAGAAGAGTGCTCTTTTCTCTAAAGCAGAGTGTGTTTCTTGTAAGGCGAGCTAGAGTTTGTTTCCCAGTCCAAAATGGACTTGAATCACATGCAGTTTCTGGTCCTACAAGCAAGAGTTGTTTGCTGGTAAGGAAAGTCACTATTGTGCTCCCTTTGCCATACACAGTTCAAATAGCACTCGCGTCTGTTCCCAGCAGGTACAGTGTATTGGACTGAAGAGTATCTACTGTTCTTGTCAGGTTCCTAAGCAGAGTTGAACTAGATATGGCCCGTGTGTGTAGGAAGCACAGTTCTTATGTGCTGAGCAAGCTCACTCTTCTGGCCCTAAATGAAACACAGTAGAGTAGAAGAGTGCTCTTTTCTCTAAAGCAGAGTGTATTTCTTGTAAGGGGAGCTCGTGTTTGTTTCCCAGTCTTAAATGGAGTTGAGTCACAGGCAGTTTTTGGTCCTACAAGCAAGAGTTGTTTTCTGGTAAGAAGAGTCACTATTGTGCTCCAATTGCCATACACAGTGCAAAAAGCACTCGCGTCTGTTCCCAGCAAGTACAGTGTATTGGACTGAAGAGGAGCTAGAGTTCTTGTCAGTTTCCTAAGCAGAGTTGAACTAGATATGGCCCGTGTGTAGGAAGCACAGTTCTTTTGTTCTGAGCTAGCTCACTGTTCTGGCCCTATAGGAAACACAGTGGAGTAGAAGAGTGCTCTTTTCTCTAAAGCAGAGTGTGTTTCTTGTAAGGCGAGCTAGCGTTTGTTTCCCAGTCCTAAATGGAGTTGAATCACATGCAGTTTCTGGTCCTACGAGCAAGAGTTGTTTTTTGGTAAGGAAAGTCACTATTGCGCTCCAATTGCCATACACAGTGCAAATAGCCCTCCCGTCTGTTCCCAGCAAGTACAGTGTATTGGACTGAAGAGGAGCTACTGTTCTTGTCAGTTTCCTAAGCAGAGTTGAATTACATATGGTCCGTGTGTGTAGGAAGCACGGTTCTTTTGTTCTGAGCAAGCTCACTGTTTTGACCCCATAGGAAACACAGTAGAGTAGAAATGTGCTCATTTTCTAAAGCAGAGTGTGTTTCTTGTAATGCGAGCTAGCGTTTGTTTCCCAGTCCTAAATGGAGTGGAATCACATGCAGTTTCTGGTCCTACGAGCAAGAGTTGTTTTCTGGTAAGAATAGTCACTATTGCGCTGCCATTGCCATACACAGGACAAATAGCACTGGCTTCTGTTCCCAACAAGTACAGTGTATTGGACTGAAGAGGATCTACTGTTCTTGTCAGGTTCCTAAGCAGAATTGAAATAGGTATTGCCCTGTGTGTAGGAAGCACAGTTCTTTTGTTCTGAGCAAGCTCACTGTTTGGACCCCATTGGTAACACAGTAGAGTAGAAGAGTGCTCTTTTCTCTAAAGCAGAGTGTGTCTCTTGTAAGGCGAGCTAGAGTTTGTTTCCCAGTCCAAAATGGACTTGAATCACATGCAGTTTCTGGCCCTACAAGCAAGAGTTGTTTGCTGGTAAGGAAAGTCACTATTGTGCTCCCTTTGCCATACACAGTTCAAATAGCACTCGCTTCTGTTCCCAGAAGGTACAGTGTATTGGACTGAAGAGGATCTACTGTTCTTGTCAGGTTCCTAAGCAGAATTGAACTAGATATGGCCGTGTGTGTAGGAAGCACAGTTCTTTTGTTCTGAGCAAGCTCACTGTTCGGACCCCATAAAAAACACAGTAGAGTTAAAGAGTGCTCTTTTCTCAAAAGCAGAGTGTGTTTCATGTAAGGCGAGCTAGCGTTTGTTTCCCAGTCCTATGTGGAGTTGAATCACATGAAGTTTCTGGTCCTACGAGCAAGAGTTGTTTTCTGGTAAGGAAAGTCACTCTTGTGCTCTCATTGCCATACACAGTGCAAATAGCACTCGCGTCTGTTCCCAGCAAGTACAGTGTATTGGACTGAAGAGGAGCTTCTGTTCTTGTCAGTTTCCTAAGCAGAGTTGAACAAGATATGGCCCGTGTGTCTAGGAAGCACAATACATTTGTTCTGAGCAAGCTCACTGTTCTGGCCCTATAGGAAACACAGTAGAGTAGAAGAGTGCTCTTTTCTCTAAAGCAGAGTGTGTTTCTTGTAAGGCGAGCTAGCGTTTGTTTCCCATTCCTAAATGGAGTTGAATCACATGCAGTTTCTGGTCCTATGAGCAAGAGTTGTTTTCTGGTAAGAAAGTCACTATTGCGCTGCCATTGCCATACACAGTGCAAATAGCCATCCCGTCTGTTCCCAGAAAGTACAGTGTATTGGACTGAGGAGGATCTACTGTTCTTGTCAGGTTCCTAAGCAGAATTGAACTAGATATGGCCCGTGTGTGTAGGAAGCACAGTTCTTTTGTTCTGAGCAAGCTCACTGTTTGGACACCATAGGAAACACAGTAGAGTAGAAGAGTGCTCTTTTATCGAAAGCAGAGTGTTTTTCTTGTAAGGCGAGCTAGCATTGGTTTCCCAGTCCTAAATATAGTTGAATCACATGCAGTTTCTCGTCCTACGAGCAAGAGTTCTTTTCTGGTAAGGAAAGTCACTATTGCACTCTCATTACCATACACAGTACAAATAGCACTCGCGTCTGTTCCCAGTAAGTACAGTGTATTGGACTGAATAGGAGCTAGTGTTCTTGTCAGTTTCCTAAGCAGAGTTGAACTAGATATGGCCCCTGTGTGTTGGAAGCACAGTTCTTATGTTCTGAGCAAGCTCACTCTTCTGGCCCTATAGGAAACACAGTAGAGTAGAAGAGTGCTCTTTTCTCAAAAGCAAAGTGTGTTCCTTGTAAGGCGAGCTAGCGTTTGTTTCCTATTCCTAAGTGGAGTTGAATCACATGCAGTTTCTGGTCCTCCGAACAAGAGTTGTTTTCTGGTAAGTAAAGTCACTATTGTGCTCCCATTGCCATACACAAGGCAAATAGCACTCGCGTCTTTTCCCAGCAAGTACAGTGTATTGGACTGAAGAGGAGCTACTGTTCTTGTTAGTTTCCTAAGCAGAGTTGAATTACATACGGACCGTGTGTGTAGGAAGCACAGTTCTTTTGTTCTGAGCAAGCTCACTGTTTGGACCCCATAGGAAACACAGTAGAGTAGAAGAGTGCTCTTTTTTCTAAAGCAGAGTGTGTTTCATGTAGTGCGACCTAGCTTTTGTTTCCCAGTCCTAAGTGGAGTGGAATCACATGCAGTTTCTGGTCCTACGAGCAAGAGTTGTTTTCTGCTAAGAAGAGTCACTATTGCGCTGTCCTTGCCATACACAGGACAAATAGCACATGCATCTGTTCCCAGCAAGTAGAGTGTATTGGACTGAAGAGGATCTACTGTTCTTGTCAGGTTCCTAAGCAGAATTGAAATAGATATTGCCGTGTGTGTAGGAAGCACAGTTCTTTTGTTCTGAGCAAGGTCACTGTTCGGACCCCATAGGAAACACAGTAGAGTAGAAGAGTGCTCTTTTCTCAAAAGCAGAGTGTGTTTCTTGTAAGGCGAGCTAGCGTTTGTTTCCCAGTCCTAAATGGAGTTGAATCACATGCAGTTTCTGGTCCTACGAGCAAGAGTTCTTTTCTGGTAAGGAAAGTCACTATTGTACTCTCATTGCCATACACAGTGCAAATAGCACTCGCGTCTGTTCCCAGAAAGTACAGTGTATTGGACTGAAGAGGAGCTACTCTTCTTGTCAGTTTCCTAAGCAGAGTTGAACTGCATATGGTCTGTGTGTGTAGGAAGCACAGTTCTTTTGTTCTGAGCAAGCTCACTGTTTGGACCCCATAGGAAACACAGTAGAGTGGAAGAGTGCTCTTTTCTCTAAAGCAGAGTGTATTTCTTGTAAGGGGAGCTCGCATTTGTATCCCAGTCTTAAATGGAGTTGAGTCACAGGCAGTTTTTTGTCCTACGAGCAAGAGTTGTTTTCTGGTAAGAAGAGTCACTATTGTGCTCCAATTACCATACACAGTGCAAATGGCACTCGCGTCTGTTCCCAGCAAGTACAGTGTATTGGACTGAATAGGAGCTAGAGTTCTTGTCAGTTTCCTAAGCAGAGTTGAACTAGATATGGCCCGTGTGTAGGAAGCACAGTTCTTTTGTTCTGAGCAAGCTCACTATTCTGGCCCTTTAGGAAACACAGTAGAGTAGAAGAGTGCTCTTTTCTCTAAAGCAGAGTGTGTTTCTTGTAAGGGGAGCTAGCATTTGTTTCCCAGTCCTAAATGGAGTTGAATCACATGCAGTTTCTGGTCCTACGAGCAAGAGTTGTTTTCTGGTAAGGAAAGTTACTATTGCGCTCCCATTGCCATACACAGTGCAAATAGCACTCGCGTCTGTTCCCAGTAAGTACAGTGTGTCGGACTGAAGAGGAGCAACTGTTCTTGTTAGTTTCCTAAGCAGAGTTGAACTAGATATGGCCTGTGTGTGTTGGAAGCACAGTTCTTATGTTCTGAGCAAGCTCACTCTTCTGGCCCTATAGGAAACACAGTAGAGTAGAAGAGTGCTCTTTTCTCAAAAGCAAAGTGTGTTCCTTGTAAGGCGAGCTAGCGTTTGTTTCCTAGTCCAAATGGAGTTGAATCACATGCAGTTTCTTGTCCTACGAACAAGAGTTGTTTTCTGGTAAGTAAAGTCACTATTGTGCTCTCATTGCCATACACAAGGCAAATAGCACTCGCGTCTTTTCCCAGCAAGTACAGTGTATTGGACTGAAGAGGAGCTACTGTTCTTGTCAGTTTCCTAAGCAGAGTTGAATTACATATGGTCCGTGTGTGTAGGAAGCACGGTTCTTTTGTTCTGAGCAAGCTCACTGTTTTGGCCCCATAGCAAACACAGTAGAGTAGAAGTGTGCTCATTTTCTAAAGCAGAGTGTGTTTCTTGTAATGCGAGCTAGCGTTTGTTTCCCAGTCCTAAATGGAGTGGAATCACATGCAGTTTCTGGTCCTACGAGCAAGAGTTGTTTTCTGGTAAGAATAGTCACTATTGCGCTGCCATTGCCATACACAGGACAAATAGCACTGGCTTCTGTTCCCAACAAGTACAGTGTATTGGACTGAAGAGGATCTACTGTTCTTGTCAGGTTCCTAAGCAGAATTGAAATAGATATTGCCCTGTGTGTAGGAAGCACAGTTCTTTTGTTCTGAGCAAGCTCACTGTTTGGACCCCATAGGTAACACAGTAGAGTAGAAGAGTGCTCTTTTCTCTAAAGCAGAGTGTGTTTCTTGTAAGGCGAGCTAGAGTTTGTTTCCCAGTCCAAAATGGACTTGAATCACATGCAGTTTCTGGTCCTACAAGCAAGAGTTGTTTGCTGGTAAGGAAAGTCACTATTGTGCTCCCTTTGCCATACACAGTTCAAATAGCACTCGCGTCTGTTCCCAGCAGGTACAGTGTATTGGACTGAAGAGGATCTACTGTTCTTGTCAGGTTCCTAAGCAGAGTTGAACTAGATATGGCCCGTGTGTGTAGGAAGCACAGTTCTTATGTTCTGAGCAAGCTCACTCTTCTGGCCCTAAATGAAACACAGTAGAGTAGAAGAGTGCTCTTTTCTCTAAAGCAGAGTGTATTTCTTGTAAGGGGAGCTCGTGTTTGTTTCCCAGTCTTAAATGGAGTTGAGTCACAGGCAGTTTTTGGTCCTACAAGCAAGAGTTGTTTTCTGGTAAGAAGAGTCACTATTGTGCTCCAATTGCCATACACAGTGCAAATAGCACTCGCGTCTGTTCCCAGCAAGTACAGTGTATTGGACTGAATAGGAGCTAGAGTTCTTGTCAGTTTCCTAAGCAGAGTTGAACTAGATATGGCCCGTGTGTAGGAAGCACAGTTCTTTTGTTCTGAGCAAGCTCACTGTTCTGGCCCTATAGGAAACACAGTGGAGTAGAAGAGTGCTCTTTTCTCTAAAGCAGAGTGTGTTTCTTGTAAGGCGAGCTAGCGTTTGTTTCCCAGTCCTAAATGGAGTTGAATCACATGCAGTTTCTGGTCCTACGAGCAAGAGTTGTTTTCTGGTAAGGAAAGTCACTATTGCGCTCCCATTGCCATACACAGTGCAAATAGCACTCGCGTCTGTTCTCAGTAAGTACAGTGTATCGGACTGAAGAGGAGGTAGTGTTCTTGTCAGTTTCCTAAGCAGAGTTGAACTAGATATGGCCCGTGTGTGTTGGAAGCACAGTTCTTATGTTCTGAGCAAGCTCACTCTTCTGGCCCTATAGGAAACACAGTAGAGTAGAAGAGTGCTCTTTTCTCAAAAGCAAAGTGTGTTCCTTGTAAGGCGAGCTAGCGTTTGTTTCCTAGTCCAAATGGAGTTGAATCACATGCAGTTTCTGGTCCTACGAACAAGAGTTGTTTTCTGGTAAGTAAAGTCACTATTGTGCTCTCATTGCCATACACAAGGCAAATAGCACTCGCGTCTTTTCCCAGCAAGTACAGTGTATTGGACTGAAGAGGAGCTACTGTTCTTGTCAGTTTCCTAAGCAGATTTGAATTACATATGGTCCGTGTGTGTAGGAAGCACGGTTCTTTTGTTCTGAGCAAGCTCACTGTTTTGACCCCATAGGAAACACAGTAGATAGAAGTGTGCTCATTTTCTAAAGCAGAGTGTGTTTCTTGTAATGTGAGCTAGCGTTTGTTTCCCAGTCCTAAATGGAGTGGAATCACATGCAGTTTCTGGTCCTACGAGCAAGAGTTGTTTTCTGGTAAGAATAGTCACTATTGCGCTGCCATTGCCATACACAGGACAAATAGCACTGGCTTCTGTTCCCAACAAGTACAGTGTATTGGACTGAAGAGGATCTACTGTTCTTGGCAGGTTCCTAAGCAGAGTTGAAATAGATATTGCCCTGTGTGTAGGAAGCACAGTTCTTTTGTTCTGAGCAAGCTCACTGTTTGGACCCCATAGGTAACACAGTAGAGTAGAAGAGTGCTCTTTTCTCTAAAGCAGAGTGTGTTTCTTGTAAGGCGAGCTAGAGTTTGTTTCCCAGTCCAAAATGGACTTGAATCACATGCAGTTTCTGGTCTTACAAGCAAGAGTTGTTTGCTGGTAAGGAAAGTCACTATTGTGCTCCCTTTGCCATACACAGTTCAAATAGCACTCGCGTCTGTTCCCAGCAGGTACAGTGTATTGGACTGAAGAGGATCTACTGTTCTTGTCAGGTTCCTAAGCAGAATTGAACTAGATATGGCCGTGTGTGTAGGAAGCACAGTTCTTTTGTTCTGAGCAAGCTCACTGTTCGGACCCCATAAAAAACACAGTAGAGTTAAAGAGTGCTCTTTTCTCAAAAGCAGAGTGTGTTTCATGTAAGGCGAGCTAGCGTTTGTTTCCCAGTCCTATGTGGAGTTGAATCACATGAAGTTTCTGGTCCTACGAGCAAGAGTTGTTTTCTGGTAAGGAAAGTCACTCTTGTGCTCTCATTGCCATACACAGTGCAAATAGCACTCGCGTCTGTTCCCAGCAAGTACAGTGTATTGGACTGAAGAGGAGCTTCTGTTCTTGTCAGTTTCCTAAGCAGAGTTGAACAAGATATGGCCCGTGTGTCTAGGAAGCACAATACATTTGTTCTGAGCAAGCTCACTGTTCTGGCCCTATAGGAAACACAGTAGAGTAGAAGAGTGCTCTTTTCTCTAAAGCAGAGTGTGTTTCTTGTAAGGCGAGCTAGCGTTTGTTTCCCATTCCTAAATGGAGTTGAATCACATGCAGTTTCTGGTCCTATGAGCAAGAGTTGTTTTCTGGTAAGAAAGTCACTATTGCGCTGCCATTGCCATACACAGTGCAAATAGCCATCCCGTCTGTTCCCAGAAAGTACAGTGTATTGGACTGAGGAGGATCTACTGTTCTTGTCAGGTTCCTAAGCAGAATTGAACTAGATATGGCCCGTGTGTGTAGGAAGCACAGTTCTTTTGTTCTGAGCAAGCTCACTGTTTGGACACCATAGGAAACACAGTAGAGTAGAAGAGTGCTCTTTTATCGAAAGCAGAGTGTTTTTATTGTAAGGAGAGCTAGCGTTTGTTTTCCAGTCCTAAATGGAGTGGAATCACATGCAGTTTCTGGTCCTACGAGGAAGAGTTGTTTTCTGGTAAGAATAGTCACTATTGCGCTGCCATTGCCATACACAGGACAAATAGCACTGGCTTCTGTTCCCAGCAAGTACAGTGTATTGGACTGAAGAGGATCTACTGTTCTTGTAAGGTTCCAAAGCAGAATTGAAATAGATATTGCCGTGTGTGTAGGAAGCACAGTTTTTTTGTTCTGAGCAAGCTCACTGTTCGGACCCCATAGGAAACACAGTAGAGTAGAAGAGTGCTCTTTTCTCAAAAGCAGAGTGTGTTTCTTGTAAGGCAAGCTAGCATTGGTTTCCCAGTCCTAAATGGAGTTGAATCACATGCAGTTTCTCGTCCTACAAGCAAGAGTTCTTTTCTGGTAAGGAAAGTCACTATTGCACTCTCATTACCATACACAGTACAAATAGCACTCGCGTCTGTTCCCAGAAAGTACAGTGTATTGGACTGAAGAGGAGCTACTGTTCTTGTCAGTTTCCTAAGCAGAGTTGAACTGCATATGGTCTGTGTGTGTAGGAAGCACAGTCCTTTTGTTCTGAGCAAGCTCACTGTTTGGACCCCATAGGAAACACAGTAGAGTAGAAGAGTGCTCTTTTCTCTAAAGCAGAGTGTGTTTCTTGTAAGGCGAGCTAGAGTTTGTTTCCCAGTCCAAAATGGACTTGAATCACATGCAGTTTCTGGTCCTACAAGCAAGAGTTGTTTTCTGGTAAGGAAAGTCACTATTGTGCTCCCTTTGCCATACACAGTTCAAATAGCACTCCCGTCTGTTCCCAGCAAGTACAGTGTATTTTACTGAAGAGGATCTACTGTTCTTGTCAGGTTCCTAAGCAGAGTTGAACTAGATATGGCCCGTGTGTGTAGGAAGCACAGTTCTTATGTTCTGAGCAAGCTCACTCTTATGGCGCTATATGAAACACAGTAGAGTAGAAGAGTGCTCTTTTCTCTAACGCAGAGTGTATTTCTTGTAAGGGGAGCGTCGTTTGTTTCCCAGTCTTAAATGGAGTTGAGTCACAGGCAGTTTTTGGTCCTACGAGCAAGAGTTGTTTTCTGGTTAGAAGAGTCACTATTGTGCTCCAATTGCCATCACAGTGCAAATAGCACTCGCGTCTGTTCCCAGTAAGTACAGTGTATTGGACTGAATAGGAGCTAGTGTTCTTGTCAGTTTCCTAAGCAGAGTTGAACTAGATATGGCCCCTGTGTGTTGGAAGCACAGTTCTTATGATCTGAGCAAGCTCACTCTTCTGGCCCTATAGGAAACACAGTAGAGTAGAAGAGTGCTCTTTTCTCAAAAGCAAAGTGTGTTCCTTGTAAGGCGAGCTAGCGTTTGTTTCCTAGTCCTAAGTGGAGTTGAATCACATGCAGTTTCTGGTCCTACGAATAAGAGTTGTTTTCTGGTAAGTAAAGTCACTATTGTGCTCCCATTGCCATACACAAGGCAGATAGCACTCGCGTCTTTTCCCAGCAAGTACAGTGTATTGGACTGAAGAGGAGCTACTGTTCTTGTCAGTTTCCTAAGCAGAGTTGAATTACATATGGACCGTGTGTGTAGGAAGCACAGTTCTTTTGTTCTGAGCAAGCTCACTGTTTGGACCCCATAGGAAACACAGTAGAGTAGAAGAGTGCTCTTTTTCTAAAGCAGAGTGTGTTTCTTGTAGTGCGACCTAGCTTTTGTTTCCCAGTCCTAAGTGGAGTGGAATCACATGCAGTTTCTGGTCCTACGAGCAAGAGTTGTTTTCTGGTAAGAATAGTCACTATTGCGCTGTCCTTGCCATACACAGGACAAATAGCACATGCATCTGTTCCCAGCAAGTACAGTGTATTGGACTGAAGAGGATCTACTGTTCTTGTCAGGTTCCTAAGCAGAATTGAAATAGATATTGCCGTGTGTGTAGGAAGCACAGTTCTTTTGTTCTGAGCAAGGTCACTGTTCGGACCCCATAGGAAACACAGTAGAGTAGAAGAGTGCTCTTTTCTCAAAAGCAGAGTGTGTTTCTTGTAAGGCGAGCTAGCGTTTGTTTCCCAGTCCTAAATGGAGTTGAATCACATGCAGTTTCTGGTCCTACGAGCAAGAGTTCTTTTCTGGTAAGGAAAGTCACTATTGTACTCTCATTGCCATACACAGTGCAAATAGCACTCGCGTCTGTTCCCAGAAAGTACAGTGTATTGGACTGAAGAGGAGCTACTCTTCTTGTCAGTTTCCTAAGCAGAGTTGAACTGCATATGGTCTGTGTGTGTAGGAAGCACAGTTCTTTTGTTCTGAGCAAGCTCACTGTTTGGACCCCATAGGAAACACAGTAGAGTAGAAGAGTGCTCTTTTCTCTAAAGCAGAGTGTATTTCTTGTAAGGGGAGCTCGCATTTGTATCCCAGTCTTAAATGGAGTTGAGTCACAGGCAGTTTTTTGTCCTACGAGCAAGAGTTGTTTTCTGGTAAGAAGAGTCACTATTGTGCTCCAATTACCATACACAGTGCAAATGGCACTCGCGTCTGTTCCCAGCAAGTACAGTGTATTGGACTGAATAGGAGCTAGAGTTCTTGTCAGTTTCCTAAGCAGAGTTGAACTAGATATGGCCCGTGTGTAGGAAGCACAGTTCTTTTGTTCTGAGCAAGCTCACTATTCTGGCCCTATAGGAAACACAGTAGAGTAGAAGAGTGCTCTTTTCTCTAAAGCAGAGTGTGTTTCTTGTAAGGGGAGCTAGCATTTGTTTCCCAGTCCTAAATGGAGTTGAATCACATGCAGTTTCTGGTCCTACGAGCAAGAGTTGTTTTCTGGTAAGGAAAGTCACTATTGCGCTCCCATTGCCATACACAGTGCAAATAGCACTCGCGTCTGTTCCCAGTAAGTACAGTGTATGGGACTGAAGAGGAGCAACTGTTCTTGTTAGTTTCCTAAGCAGAGTTGAACTAGATATGGCCCGTGTGTGTTGGAAGCACAGTTCTTATGTTCTGAGCAAGCTCACTCTTCTGGCCCTATAGGAAACACAGTAGAGTAGAAGAGTGCTCTTTTCTCAAAAGCAAAGTGTGTTCCTTGTAAGGCGAGCTAGCGTTTGTTTCCTAGTCCAAATGGAGTTGAATCACATGCAGTTTCTGGTCCTACGAACAAGAGTTGTTTTCTGGTAAGTAAAGTCACTATTGTGCTCTCATTGCCATACACAAGGCAAATAGCACTCGCGTCTTTTCCCAGCAAGTACAGTGTATTGGACTGAAGAGGAGCTACTGTTCTTGTCAGTTTCCTAAGCAGAGTTGAATTACATATGGTCCGTGTGTGTAGGAAGCACTGTTCTTTTGTTCTGAGCAAGCTCACTGTTTTGACCCCATAGGAAACACAGTAGAGTAGAAGTGTGCTCATTTTCTAAAGCAGAGTGTGTTTCTTGTAATGCGAGCTAGCATTTGTTTCCCAGTCCTAAATGGAGTGGAATCACATGCAGTTTCTGGTCCTACGAGCAAGAGTTGTTTTCTGGTAAGAATAGTCACTATTGCGCTGCCATTGCCATACACAGGACAAATAGCACTGGCTTCTGTTCCCAACAAGTACAGTGTATTGGACTGAAGAGGATCTACTGTTCTTGTCAGGTTCCTAAGCAGAATTGAAATAGATATTGCCCTGTGTGTAGGAAGCACAGTTCTTTTGTTCTGAGCAAGCTCACTGTTTGGACCCCATAGGTAACACAGTAGAGTAGAAGAGTGCTCTTTTCTCTAAAGCAGATTGTGTTTCTTGTAAGGCGAGCTAGAGTTTGTTTCCCAGTCCAAAATGGACTTGAATCACATGAAGTTTCTGGTCCTACGAGCAAGAGTTGTTTTCTGGTAAGGAAAGTCACTCTTGCGCTCTCATTGCCATACACAGTGTAAATAGCACTCGCGTCTGTTCCCAGCAAGTACAGTGTATTGGACTGAAGAGGAGCTTCTGTTCTTGTCAGTTTCCTAAGCAGAGTTGAACAAGATATGGCCCGTGTGTCTAGGAAGCACAATTCATTTGTTCTGAGCAAGCTCACTGTTCTGGCCCTATCGGAAACACAGTAGAGTAGAAGAGTGCTCTTTTCTCTAAAGCAGAGTGTGTTTCTTGTAAGGCGAGCTAGCGTTTGTTTCCCATTCCTAAATGGAGTTGAATCACATGCAGTTTCTGGTCCTATGAGCAAGAGTTGTTTTCTGGTAAGAAAGTCACTATTGCGCTGCCATTGCCATACACAGTGCAAATAGCCATCCCGTCTGTTCCCAGAAAGTACAGTGTATTGGACTGAGGAGGATCTACTGTTCTTGTCAGGTTTCTAAGCAGAATTGAACTAGATATGGCCCGTGTGTGTAGGAAGCACAGTTTTTTTGTTCTGAGCAAGCTGACTGTTCGGACCACATAGGAAACACAGTAGAGTAGAAGAGTGCTCTTTTTTCAAAAGCAGAGTGTGTTCCTTGTAAGGCGGCTAGCGTTTGTTTCCTAGTCTTAAATGGAGTTGAATCACATGCAGTTTCTGGTCCTACGAGCAAGAGTTGTTTTCTGGTAAGGAAAGTCACTATTGGGCTCCCATTGCCATACACAGTGCAATAGCACATGCGTCTCTTCCCAGCAAGTACAGTGTATCGGACTGAAGGGGAGCTACTGTTCTTGTCAGTTTCCTAAGCAGAGTTGAACTAGATATGGTCCGTGTGTGTAGGAAGCACAGTTCTTTTGTTCTGACCAAGCTCACTGTTCGGACCCCATAGGAAACACAGTAGAGTAGAAGAGTGCTCTTTTCTCAAAAGCAGAGTGTGGTCCTTATAACGCGAGCTAGCATTTGTTTCCCAGTCCTAAATGGAGTTGAATCACATGCAGTTTCTGGTCCTACGAACAAGAGTTGTTTTCTGGTAAGTAAAGTCACTATTGCGCTCCTATTGCCATACACAGGGCAAATAGCACTCGCGTCTTTTCCCAGCAAGTGCAGTGTATTGGACTGAAGAGGAGCTACTGTTCTTGTCAGTTTTCTAAGCAGAGTTGAATTACATATGGTCCCTGTGTGTAGGAAGCACAGTTCTTTTGTTCTGAGCAAGCTCACTGTTTTGGCCCTATAAGAAACACAGTAGAGTAGAAGAGTGCTCTTTTCTCTAAAGCAGAGTGTGTTTCTTGTAAGGCGAGCTAGAGTTTGTTTCCCAGTCCAAAATGGACTTGAATCACATGCAGTTTCTGGTCCTACGAGCAAGAGTTGTTTTCTGGTAAGGAAAGTCAGTATTGTGTTCCCATTGCCATACACAGTTCAATTAGCACTCGCGTCTGTTCCCAGCAGGTACAGTGTATTGGACTGAAGAGGATCTACTGTTCTTGTCAGGTTCCTAAGCAGAGTTGAACTAGATATGGCCCGTGTGTGTAGGAAGCACAGTTCTTATGTTCTGACCAAGCTCACTCTTCTGGCCCTAAATGAAAAACAGTAGAGTAGAAGAGTGCTATTTTCTCTAAAGCAGAGTGTATTTCTTGTAAGGGGAGCTCGTGTTTGTTTCCCAGTCTTAAATGGAGTTGAGTCAGAGACAGTTTTTGGTCCTATGAGCAAGAGTTGTTTTCTGGTAAGAAGAGTCACTATTGTGCTCCAATTGCCATACACAGTGCAAATAGCACTGGCGTCTGTTCCCAGCAAGTACAGTGTATTGGACTGAATAGGAGCTAGAGTTCTTGTCAGTTTATTAAGCAGAGTTGAACTAGATATGGCTCGTGTGTAGGAAGCACAGTTCTTTTGTTCTGAGCAAGCTCACTGTTCTGGCCCTATAGGAAACACAGTGGAGTAGAAGAGTGCTCTTTTCTCTAAAGGAGAGTGTGTTTCTTGTAAGGCGAGCTAGCGTTTGTTTCCTAGTCCTAAATGGAGTTGAATCACATGCAGTTTCTGGTCCTATGAGCAAGAGTTGTTTTCTGGTAAGGAAAGTCACTATTGCGCTCCCATTGCCATACACAGTGCAAATAGCACTCGCGTCTGTTCCCAGTAAGTACAGTGTATGGGACTGAAGAGGAGCAACTGTTCTTGTCAGTTTCCTAAGCAGAGTTGAACTAGATATGGCCCGTGTGTGTTGGAAGCACAGTTCTTATGTTCTGAGCAAGCTCACTCTTCTGGCCCTATAGGAAACACAGTAGAGTAGAAGAGTGCTCTTTTCTCAAAAGCAAAGTGTGTTCCTTGTAAGGCGAGCTAGCGTTTGTTTCCTAGTCCAAATGGAGTTGAATCACATGCAGTTTCTGGTCCTACGAACAAGAGTTGTTTTCTGGTAAGTAAAGTCACTATTGTGCTCTCATTGCCATACACAAGGCAAATAGCACTCGCGTCTTTTCCCAGCAAGTACAGTGTATTGGACTGAAGAGGAGCTACTGTTCTTGTCAGTTTCCTAAGCAGAGTTGAATTACATATGGTCTGTGTGTGTAGGAAGCACGGTTCTTTTGTTCTGAGCAAGCTCACTGTTTTGACCCCATAGGAAACACAGTAGAGTAGAAGTGTGCTCATTTTCTAAAGCAGAGTGTGTTTCTTGTAATGCGAGCTAGCGTTTGTTTCCCAGTCCTAAATGGAGTGGAATCACATGCAGTTTCTGGTCCTACGAGCAAGAGTTGTTTTCTGGTAAGATTAGTCACTATTGCGCTGCCATTGCCATACACAGGACAAATAGCACTGACTTCTGTTCCCAACAAGTACAGTGTATTGGACTGAAGAGGATCTACTGTTCTTGTCAGGTTCCTAAGCAGAATTGAAATAGATATTGCCCTGTGTGTAGGAAGCACAGTTCTTTTGTTCTGAGCAAGCTCACTGTTTGGACCCCATAGGTAACACAGTAGAGTAGAAGAGTGCTCTTTTCTCTAAAGCAGAGTGTGTTTCTTGTAAGGCGAGCTAGAGTTTGTTTCCCAGTCCAAAATGGACTTGAATCACATGAAGTTTCTGGTCCTACGAGCAAGAGTTGTTTTCTGGTAAGGAAAGTCACTCTTGCGCTCTCATTGCCATACACAGTGCAAATAGCACTCGCGTCTGTTCCCAGCAAGTACAGTGTATTGGACTGAAGAGGAGCTTCTGTTCTTGTCAGTTTCCTAAGCAGAGTTGAACAAGATATGGCCCGTGTGTCTAGGAAGCACAATTCATTTGTTCTGAGCAAGCTCACTGTTCTGGCCCTATAGGAAACACAGTAGAGTAGAAGAGTGCTCTTTTCTCTAAAGCAGAGTGTGTTTCTTGTAAGGCGAGCTAGCGTTTGTTTCCCATTCCTAAATGGAGTTGAATCACATGCAGTTTCTGGTCCTATGAGCAAGAGTTGTTTTCTGGTAAGAAAGTCACTATTGCGCTGCCATTGCCATACACAGTGCAAATAGCCATCCCGTCTGTTCCCAGAAAGTACAGTGTATTGGACTGAGGAGGATCTACTGTTCTTGTCAGGTTTCTAAGCAGAATTGAACTAGATATGGCCCGTGTGTGTAGGAAGCACAGTTTTTTTGTTCTGAGCAAGCTGACTGTTCGGACCACATAGGAAACACAGTAGAGTAGAAGAGTGCTCTTTTTTCAAAAGCAGAGTGTGTTCCTTGTAAGGCGAGCTAGCGTTTGTTTCCTAGTATTAAATGGAGTTGAATCACATGCAGTTTCTGGTCCTACGAGCAAGAGTTGTTTTCTGGTAAGGAAAGTCACTATTGGGCTCCCATTGCCATACACAGTGCAATAGCACATGCGTCTCTTCCCAGCAAGTACAGTGTATCGGACTGAAGGGGAGCTACTGTTCTTGTCAGTTTCCTAAGCAGAGTTGAACTAGATATGGTCCATGTGTGTAGGAAGCACAGTTCTTTTGTTCTGACCAAGCTCACTGTTCGGACCCCATAGGAAACACAGTAGAGTAGAAGAGTGCTCTTTTCTCAAAAGCAGAGTGTGGTTTTTATAACGCGAGCTAGCATTTGTTTCCCAGTCCTAAATGGAGTTGAATCACATGCAGTTTCTGGTCCTACGAAGAAGAGTTGTTTTCTGGTAAGTAAAGTCACTATTGCGCTCCTATTGCCATACACAGGGCAAATAGCACTCGCGTCTTTTCCCAGCAAGTGCAGTGTATTGGACTGAAGAGGAGCTACTGTTCTTGTCAGTTTTCTAAGCAAAGTTGAATTACATATGGTCCCTGTGTGTAGGAAGCACAGTTCTTTTGTTCTGAGCAAGCTCACTGTTTTGGCCCTATAAGAAACACAGTAGAGTAGAAGAGTGCTCTTTTCTCTAAAGCAGAGTGTGTTTCTTGTAAGGCGAGCTAGAGTTTGTTTCCCAGTCCAAAATGGACTTGAATCACATGCAGTTTCTGGTCCTACAAGCAAGAGTTGTTTTCTGGTAAGGAAAGTCAGTATTGTGTTCCCATTGCCATACACAGTTCAATTAGCACTCGCGTCTGTTCCCAGCAGGTACAGTGTATTGGACTGAAGAGGATCTACTGTTCTTGTCAGGTTCCTAAGCAGAGTTGAACTAGATATGGCCCGTGTGTGTAGGAAGCACAGTTCTTATGTTCTGAGCAAGCTCACTCTTCTGGCCCTAAATGAAACACAGTAGAGTAGAAGAGTGCTATTTTCTCTAAAGCAGAGTGTATTTCTTGTAAGGGGAGCTCGTGTTTGTTTCCCAGTCTTAAATGGAGTTGAGTCAGAGACAGTTTTTGGTCCTATGAGCAAGAGTTGTTTTCTGGTAAGAAGAGTCACTATTGTGCTCCAATTGCCATACACAGTGCAAATAGCACTGGCGTCTGTTCCCAGCAAGTACAGTGTATTGGACTGAATAGGAGCTAGAGTTCTTGTCAGTTTCCTAAGCAGAGTTGAACTAGATATGGCCCGTGTGTAGGAAGCACAGTTCTTTTGTTCTGAGCAAGCTCACTGTTCTGGCCCTATAGGAAACACAGTGGAGTAGAAGAGTGTTCTTTTCTCTAAAGGAGAGTGTGTTTCTTGTAAGGCGAGCTAGCGTTTCTTTCCTAGTCCTAAATGGAGTTGAATCACATGCAGTTTCTGGTCCTACGAACAAGAGTTGTTTTCTGGTAAGTAAAGTCACTATTGTGCTCCCATTGCCATACACAAGGCAAATAGCACTCGCGTCTTTTCCCAGCAAGTACAGTGTATTGGACTGAAGAGGAGCTACTGTTCTTGTCAGTTTCCTAAGCAAAGTTGAATTACATATGGTCCGTGTGTGTAGGAAGCACCGATCTTTTGTTCTGAGCAAGCTCACTGTTTGGACCCCATAGGAAACACAGTAGAGTAGAAGAGTGCTCATTTTCTAAAGCAGAGTGTGTTTCTTGTAATGCGAGCTAGCGTTTGTTTCCCAGTCCTAAATGGAGTGGAATCACATGCAGTTTCTGGTCCTACGAGCAAGAGTTGTTTTCTGGTAAGAATAGTCACTATTGCGCTGCCATTGCCATACACAGGACAAATAGCACTGGCTTCTGTTCCCAAAAAGTGCAGTGTATTGGACTGAAGAGGATCTACTGTTCTAGTCAGGTTCCTAAGCAGAATTGAAATAGATATTGCCGTGTGTGTAGGAAGCACAGTTCTTTTGTTCTGAGCAAGCTCACTGTTTGGACCCCATAGGAAACACAGTAGAGTAGAAGAGTGCTCTTTTCTCTAAAGCAGAGTGTGTTTCTTGTAAGGCGAGCTAGAGTTTGTTTCCCAGTCCAAAATGGACTTGAATCACATGCAGTTTCTGGTCCTACAAGCAAGAGTTGTTTTCTGGTAAGGAAAGTCACTATTGTGCTCCCTTTGCCATACACAGTTCAAACAGCACTCGCGTCTGTTTCCAGCAGGTACAGTGTATTGGACTGAAGAGGATCTACTATTCTTGTCAGGTTCCTAAGCAGAGTTGAACTAGATATGGCCCGTGTGTGTTGGAAGCACAGTTCTTATGTTCTGAGCAAGCTCACTCTTCTGGCCCTATAGGAAACACAGTAGAGTAGAAGAGTGCTCTTTTCTCTAAAGCAGAGTGTATTTCTTGTAAGGGGAGCTCGTGTTTGTTTCCCAGTCTTAAATGGAGTTGAGTCACAGGCAGTTTTTGGTCCTACGAGCAAGAGTTGTTTTCTGGTAAGAAGAGTCACTATTGTGCTCCAATTGCCATACACAGTGCAAATAGCACTGGCGTCTGTTCCCAGCAAGTACAGTGTATTGGACTGAATAGGAGCTACTGTTCTTGTCAGTTTCCTAAGCAGAGTTGAACTAGATATGGCCCGTGTGTGTTGGAAGCACAGTTCTTATGTTCTGAGCAAGCTCACTCTTCTGGCCCTATAGGAAACACAGTAGACTAGAAGAGTGCTCTTTTCTCAAAAGCAAAGTGTGTTCCTTGTAAGGCGAGCTAGCGTTTGTTTCCTAGTCCTAAATGGAGTTGAATCACATGCAGTTTCTGGTCCTACGAACAAGAGTTGTTTTCTGGTAAGTAAAGTCACTATTGTGCTCCCATTGCCATACTCAAGGCAAATAGCACTCACATCTTTCACCAGCAAGTACAGTTTATTGGACTGAAGAGGAGCTACTGTTCTTGTCAGTTTCCTAAGCAGAGTTGAATTACATATGGTCCGTGTGTGTAGGAAGCACAGTTCTTTTGTTCTGAGCAAGCTCACTGTTTGGACCCCATAGGAAAAACTGTAGAGTAGAAGAGTGCTCTTTTTTCTAAAGCAGAGTGTGTTTCTTGTAAGGCGAGCTAGAGTTTGTTTCCCAGTCCAAAATGGACTTGAATCACATGCAGTTTCTGGTCCTACAATCAAGAGTTGTTTTCTGGTAAGGAAGGTCACTATTGCGCTCCCATTGCCATACACAGTGCAAATAGCACTCCCGTCTGTTCCCAGCAAGTACAGTGTATTGGACTGAAGAGGAACTACTGTTCTTCTCAGTTTCCTAAGTAGAGTTGAACTAGATATGGCCCGTGTGTCTAGGGAGCACAGTTCATTTGTTCTGAGCAAGCTCACTGTTCTGGCCCTATAGGAAACACAGTAGAGTAGAAGCGTGCTCTTTTCTCAAAAGCAGAGTGTGTTTTTGTAAGTCGATTTAGCGTTTGTTTGCTAGTCCTAAAAGGAGTTTAATCACATGCAGTTTCTGGACCTACGAACAAGATTTGTTTTCTGGTAAGGAAAGTCACTATTGCGTTCCCATTGCCCTACACAAGGCAAATAGCACTCGCGTCTTTTCCCAGCAAGTACAGTGTATTGGACTGAATAGGAGCTACTGTTCTTGTCAGTTTCCTAAGCAGAGTTGAACTAGATATGATCCGTGTGTGTAGGAAGCACAGTTCTTTTGTTCTGAGCAAGCTCACTGTTCGGACCCCATAGGAAACAAAGTAGAGTAGAAGAGTGCTTTTTTTCAAAAGCAGAATGTGTTTCTTGTAAGGCGAGCTAGCATTTGTTTCCCATTCCTACATGGAGTTGAATCACATGCAGTTTCTGGTCCTGCGAGCAAGAGTTGTTTTCTGGTAAGAAAGTCACTATTGCACTGCCATTGCCATACACAGTGCAAATAGCCCTCCCGTATGTTCCCAGCAAGTACAGTGTATTGGACTGAAGAGGATCTACTGTTCTTGTCAGGTTCCTAAGCAGAATTGAACTAGATATGGCCGTGTGTGTAGAAAGCACAGTTCTTTTGTTCTGAGCAAGCTCACTCTTCGGACCCCATAGGAAACACAGTAGAGTAGAAGAGTGTTCTTTTCTCAAAAGCAGAGCGTGTTTCTTATAACGCGAGCTAGCTTTTGTTTCCCATTAATAAATGGAGTTGAATCACATGCAGTTTCTGGTTCTATGATCAAGAGTTGTTTTCTGGTAAGAAAGTCACTATTGCGCTGCCATTGCCATACACAGTGCAAATAGCCATCCCGTCTGTTCCCAGAAAGTACAGTGTATTGGACTGAGGAGGATCTACTGTTCTTGTCAGGTTCCTAAGCGGAATTGAACTAGATATGGCCGTGTGTGTAGGAAGCACAGTTCTTTTGTTCTGAGCAAGCTCACTGTTCGGACCACATAGGAAACACAGTAGAGTAGAAGAGTGCTCTTTTCTCAAAAGCAGAGTGTGTTCCTTGTAAGGCGAGCTAGCGTTTGTTTCCTATTCCTAAATGTAGTTGAATCACATGCAGTTTCTGGTCCTACGAGCAAGAGTTGTTTTCTGGTAAGGAAAGTCACTGTTGGGCTCCCATTGCCATACACAGTGCAATAGCACATGCGTCTCTTCCCAGCAAGTACAGTGTATCGGACTGAAGAGGAGATACTGTTCTTGTCAGTTTCCTAAGCAGAGTTGAACTAGATATGGTCCGTGTGTGTAGGAAGCACAGTTCTTTTGTTCTGAGCGAGCTCACTGTTCGGACCCCATAGGAAACACAGTAGAGTAGAAGAGTGCTCTTTTCTCAAAAGCAGAGTGTGTTTCTTATAACGCGAGCTAGCGTTTGTTTCCCAGTCCTAAATGGAGTTGAATCACATGCAGTTTCTGGTCCTACGAGCAAGATTTGTTTTCTGGTAAGGAAAGACACTATTGCGCTCCCTTTGCCATACACAGTGCAAATAGCACTCGCGTCTGTTCCCAGTAAGTACAGTGTATTGAACTGAAGAGGTGCTACTGTTCTTTTCAGTTTCCTAAGCAGAGTTGAACTAGATATGGCCCGTGTGTGTAGGAAGCACAGTTCTTATTGTCTGAGCAAGCTCACTGTTCTGGCCCTATAGGAAACACAGTAGAGTAGAAGAGTGCTCTTTTCTCAAAAGCAGAGTGTGTTCCTTGTAAGGCGAGCTAGCGTTTGTTTCCTAGTCCTAAATGTAGTTGAATCACATGCAGTTTCTGGTCCTACGAACAAGAGTTGTTTTCTGGTAAGTAAAGTCACTATTGTGCTCCTATTGCCATACACAGGGCAAATAGCACTCGCGTCTTTTCCCAGCAAGTGCAGTGTATTGGACTGAAGAGGAGCTACTGCTCTTGTCAGTTTCCTAAGCAGAGTTGAATTACATATGGTCCCTGTGTGTAGGAAGCACAGTTCTTTTGTTCTGAGCAAGCTCACTGTTTGGACCCCATAGGAAACACAGTAGAGTAGAAGAGTGCTCTTCTTTCTAAAGCAGAGTGTGTTTCTTGTAAGGCGAGCTAGCGTTTGTTTCCCAGTCCTAAATGGAGTTGAATCACATGCAGTTTCTGCTCCTACGACCAAGAGTTCTTTTCTGGTAAGAATAGTCACTATTGTGCTGCCATTGCCATACACAGGACAAATAGCACTGGCGTCTGTTCCCAGCAAGTACAGTGTATTGGACTGAAGAAGAGCTACTGTTCTTGTCAGTTTCCTAAGCAGAGTTGAATTACATATGGTCCGTGTGTGTAGGAAGCAAAGTTCTTTTGTTCTGAGCAAGCTCACTGTTTGGACCCCATAGGAAACACAGTAGAGTAGAAGAGTGCTCTTTTCTCTAAAGCAGAGTGTGTTTCTTTTAAGGCGAGCTAGAGTTTGTTTCCCAGTCCAAAATGGACTTGAATCACATGCCGTTTCTGGTCCTACAAGCAAGAGTTGTTTTCTGGTAAGGAAGGTCACTATTGTGCTCCCATTGCCATACACAGTGCAAATAGCACTCCCGTCTGTTCCCAGCAAGTACAGTGTATTGGACTGAAGAGGAGCTACTGTTCTTCTCAGTTTCCTAAGCAGAGTTGAACTAGATATGGCCCGTGTGTCTAGGGAGCACAGTTCATTTGTTCTGAGCAAGCTCACTGTTCTGGCCCTCTAGGAAACACAGTAGAGTAGAAGAGTGCTCTTTTCTCAAAAGCAGAGTGTGTTTTTGTAAGTCGATTTAGCTTTTGTTTGCTAGTCCTAAATGGAGTTTAATCACATGCAGTTTCTGGACCTATGAACAAGATTTGTTTTCTGGTAAGGAAAGTCACTATTGCGTTCCCATTGCCCTACACAAGGCAAATAGCACTCGCGTCTTTTCCCAGCAAGTACAGTGTATTGGACTGAATAGGAGCTACTGTTCTTGTCAGTTTCCTAAGCAGAGTTGAACTAGATATGGTCCGTGTGTGTAGGAAGCACAGTTCTTTTGTTCTGAGCAATCTCACTGTTCGGACCCCATAGGAAACAAAGTAGAGTAGAAGAGTGCTTTTTTTCAAAAGCAGAGTGTGTTTCTTGTAAGGCGAGCTAGCATTTGTTTCCCATTCCTACATGGAGTTGAACCACATGCAGTTTCTGGTCCTACGAGCAAGAGTTGTTTTCTGGTAAGAAAGTCACTATTGCGCTGCCATTGCCATACACAGTGCAAATAGCCCTCCCGTATGTTCCCAGCAAGTACAGTGTATTGGACTGAAGAGGATCTACTGTTCTTGTCAGGTTCCTAAGCAGAATTGAACTAGATATGGCCGTGTGTGTAGAAAGCACAGTTCTTTTGTTCTGAGCAAGCTCATTCTTCGGACCCCATAGGAAACACAGTAGAGTAGAAGAGTGTTCTTTTCTCAAAAGCAGAGTGTGTTTCTTATAACGCGAGCTAGCTTTTGTTTCCCAGTCCTAAATGGAGTTGAATCACATGCAGTTTCTGGTCCTAGGAGCAAGAGTTGTTTTCTGGTAAGGAAAGTCACTATTGCGCTCCCTTAGCCATACACAGTGCAAATAGCACTCGCGTCTTTTCCCAGCAAGTACAGTGTATTGGACTGAAGAGGAGCTACTGTTCTTGTCAGTTTCCTAAGCAGAGTTGAACTAGATATAGCCCGTGTGTGTAGGAAGCACAGTTCTTTTTCTGAGCAAGCTCACTATTCTGGCCCTAAAGGAAACACAGTAGAGTAGAAGAGTCCTCTTATCTCAAAAGCAGAGAGTGTTTCTTGTAAGGCGAGCTAGCGTTTGTTTCCCTGTCTTAAATGGAGTTGAATCACATGCAGTTTCTGGTCCTTCGACCAAGAGTTGTCTTCTGGTAAGAAGCGTCACTATTGCACTCCCATTGTCATACACAGGGCAAATAGCACTGGCGTCTGTTCCCAGCAGGACAGTGTATGGGACTGAAGAGGAGCTACTGTTCTTGTCAGTTTCCTAAGCAGAGTTGAACTAGATATGGCCCGTGTGTAAAGGAAGCACATTTCTTTTGTTCTGAGCAAGCTCACTGTTTGTACCCCAAAGGAAACACAGTAGAGTAGAAGAGTGCTCTTTTCTCAAAAGCACAGTGTGTTTCTTGTAAGGTGAGCTAGCGATTGTTTCCCAGTCCTAAATGGAGTTGAATCACATGCAGTTTCTGGTCCTACGAGCAAGAGTTGTTTTCTGGTAAGAAGAGTCACTATTGCGCTCCAATTGCCATATACAGTGCAAATAGCTCTCGCCTCTGTTCCCAGCAAGTACAGTGTATTGGACTGAAGAGGAGCTACTGTTCTTGTCAGTTTCCTAAGCAGAGTTGAACAAGATATGGCCGGTGTGTGTAGGAAGCACAGTTCTTTTGTTCTGAGCAAGCTCACTGTTCAGACCACAAAGGAAACACAGTAGAGTAGATGAGTGCTCTTTTCTCAAAAGCAGAGTGTGTTTCTTGTAAGGCGAGCTAGCATTTGTTTCCCAGTCTGAAATGGAGTTGAATCCCATGCAGTTTCTGGTCCTACGAGCAAGAGTTGTTTTCTGGTAAGAAGAGTCACTATTACGCTCCCTTTGTCATACACAGGGCAAACAGCAGTGGCATCTGTTCCCAGCATGTACAGTGTATTGGACTGAAGAGGAGCTACTGTTCTTGTCAGTATCCTAAGCAGAGTTGAACTAGATATGGCCCGTGTGTGTAGGAAGCACAGTTTTTTTGTTCTGAGCAAGCTCACTGTTTGGACACCAAAGGAAACACAGTAGAGTAGAAGAGTGCTCTTTTCTCGAAAGCAGAGTGTGTTCCTTGTAAGGCTAGCTAGTGTTTGTTTCCCATTCTAAAATGGAGTTGAAACCCATGCAGTTTCTGGTCCTACGAGCAAGAGTTGTTTTCTGGTAAGAAAATTCACTGTTGCGCTCCAATTCCCATATACAGTGCAAATAGCACTCGCGTATGTTCCCAGCAAGTAGAGTGTATTGGACTGAAGAGGATCTACTGTTCTTGTCAGTTTCCTAAGCAGAATTGAACTGGATATGGCCGTGTGTGTAGGAAGCACAGTTCTTTTGTTCTGAGCAAGCTCACTTTTCTGGCCCTATAGGAAACAGTAGAGTAGAAGAGTGCTCTTTTCTCAAAAGCAAAGTGTGTTTCTTGTAAGGCGAGCTAGCATTTGTTTCACAGTCCTACATGGAGTTGAATCACATGCAGTTTCTGGTTCTACGAGCAAGAGTTGTTTTCCCGTAAGAGGAGTCACTATTGCGCTCCAATTGTCATATACAGTGCAAATAGCACTCGCGTCTGTTCACAGCAAGTACAGTGTATTGGACTGAAGAGGAGCTACTGTTCTTGTCAGTTTCCTAAGCAGAGTTGAACTAGATATAGCTCGTGTGTGTAGGAAGCACAGTTCTTTTGTTCTGAGCAAGCTCACTATTCTGGCCATATAGGAAACACAGTAGAGAAGAGTGCTCTTTTCTCAAAAGCAGAGAGTGTTTCTTTTAAGGCAAGCTAACGTTTGTTTCCCAGTCCTAAATGGAGTTGAATCACATGCAGTTTCTGGTCCTACGAGCAAGAGTTGTCTTCTGGTAAGAAGCGTCAATATTGCACTCCTATTGTCATACACAGTGCAAATAGTACTGGCGTCTGTTCCCAGCAGGACAGTGTATGGGACTGAAGTGGAGCTGCTGTTCTTGTCAGTTTCCTAAGCAGAGTTGAACTAGATATGGCCCGTGTGTGTAGGAAGCACAGTTCTTTTGTTCTGAGCAAGCTACTGTTTGGACCCCAAAGTAAACACAATAGAGTAGAAGAGTGCTCTTTTCTCAAAAGCAGAGTGTGTTTCTTGTAAGGCGAGCTAGCGTTAGTTTCACATTCCTACATGGAGTTGAATCACATGCAGTTTCTGGTCCTACGAGCAAGAGTTGTTTTCTGGTAAGAAGAGTCACTATTGTGCTCCCATTGTCATACACATTACAAAGAGCACTGGCGTCTGTTCCTAGCATGTACAGTGTATTGGACTGAAGAGGATCTACTGTTCTTGTCAGTTTAGTAAGCAGAATTGAACTAGATATGGCCGTGTGTGTAGGAAGCACAGTTCTTTTGTTCTGAGCAAGCTCACTGTTCTGGCCCTATAGGAAACACAGTAGAGTAGAAGAGTGATCTTTTCTCAAAAGCAGAGTGTGTTTCTTGTAAGACGAGCTAGCGTTTGTTTCCCAGTCCTAAATGGAGTTAAATCCCATGCAGTTTCTGGTCCTACGAGCAAGAGTTGTTTTCTGGTAAGGAAAGTCACTATTGCGCTCCCATTGCCATACACAGTGCAAATAGCACTCGCGTCTGTTCCCAGCAAGTAGAGTGTATTGGACTGAAGAGGAGCTACTGTTCTTGTCAGTTTCCTAAGCAGAGTTGAACTAGATATGACCATGTGTGTAGGAAGCACAGTTCTTTTGTTCTGAGCAAGCTCACTGTTTGGACCTTAAAGGAAACACAGAAGAGTAGAAGAGTGCTCTTTTCTCAAAAGCAGAGTGTGTTTCTTGTAAGGCGAGCTAGCGTTTGTTTTGCAGTCCTAAATGGAGTTGAATCCCATGCAGTTTCTGGTCCTACGAGCAAGAGTTGTTTTCTGGTAAGAAGAGTCACTCTTGTGCTCCCATTGTCATACACATTACAAATAGCACTGGCGTCTGTTCCCAGCATGTACAGTGTATTGGACTGAAGAGGATCTACTGTTCTTATCATTTTCCTAAGCAGAGTTGAACTAGATATGGCCGTGTGTGTAGGAAGCACAATTCTTTTGTTCTGAGCAAGCTCACTCTCCTGGCCCTATAGGAAACACAGTAGAGTAGAAGAGTGATCTTTTCTCAAAAGCAGAGTGTGTTTCTTGTAAGGTGAGCTACTGTTTGTTTCCCAGTCCTAAATGGAGTTGAATCACATGCAGTTTTTGGTCCGACGAGCAAGAGTTGTTTTATGGTAAGAAAAGTCACTATTGTGCTCCCATTGACATACACAGTGCAAATATCACTCGCCTCTGTTCCCAGAAAGTAAGTGTATTGGACTGAAGAGGAGCTACTGTTCTTGTCAGTTTCCTAAGTAGAGTTGAACTGGATATGGCCCGTGTGTGTAGGAAGCACAGTTCTTTTGTTCTGAGCAAGCTCACTGTTTTGGCCTGTAGGAAACACAGTAGAGTAGAAGAGTGATCTTTTTTCAAAAGCAGAGTGTGTTTCTTGTAAGGCAAGCTAGCGTTCGTTTCACAGTCCTAAATGCAGTTGAATCCCATGCAGTTTCTGGTCCTACGAGCAAGAGTTGTTTCCTGGTAAGAAGAGTCACTATTGCACTCCCATTGTCATACACAGGGCAAATAGCAATGGCGTTTTTCCCAGCACGTACAGTGTATTGGACTGAAGAGGAGCTACTGTTCTTGTCAGTTTCCTAAGCAGAATTCAACTAGATATGACCATGTGTAGGAAGCACAGTTCTTTTATTCTGAGCAAACTCACTGTTCGAACCTATAGGAAACACAGTAGAGAAGAAGAGTGCCCTTTTCTCAAAAGCAGAGTATGTTACTTTTAAGACGATCTAGCATTTGTTTCCCTGTCCTAAATGGATTTGAATCACATGCAGTTTATGGTCCTACGAGCAAGAGTTGTTTTCTGGTAAGAAGAGTCACTATTGCGCTCCCATTGCCATAAACAGGGCAAATAGCACTGGCGTGTGTTCCCAGCATGTACAGTGTATTGGACTGAAGAGGATCTACTGTTGTTGTCAGTTTCCTAAGCAGAATTGAACTAGATATGGCCGTGTGTGTAGGAAGCACATTTCTTTTATTTTGAGCAAGCTCACTGTTTTGGCCCTATAGGAAACACAGTAGAGTAGAAGAGTGATCTTTTCTCAAAAGTAGAGTGTGTTTCTTGTAAGGCGAGCTAGCATTCGTTACCCAGTCCTAAACGGAGTTGAATCACATGCAGTTTTTGATCCTACGAGCAAGAGTTGTTTTCTGGTAAGGATAGTCACTATTGTGCTCCCACTGCCATACATAATGCAAAATGCACGCGCGTCTGTTCCCAGCATGTACATTGTATTGGACTGAGGAGGAACTACTGTTCTTGTCAGTTTCCTAAGCAGAGTTGAACTAGATATGGCCCCTGTGTGTAGGAAGCACAGTTCTTTTGTTCTGAGCAAGCTCACTGTTTGGAACACATAGGAAAAACAGTAGAGTAGAAGAGTTCTCTTTTCTCAAAAGCAGAGTGTTTCTTGTAAGGCGTGCTAGCGTTTGTTTCGCAGTCCTAAATGAAGTAGAATCCCATGCAGTTTCTGGTCCTATGAGCAAGAGTTGTTTTCTGGTAAGAAGAGTCACTATTGCGCTCCCATTGTCATACACATTACAAATAGCACTGGTGTCTGTTCCCAGCATGTACAGTGCATTGGACTGAAGAGGATCTACTGTTCTTGTCAGGGTCCTAAGCAGAATTGAACTAGATATGGCCCTGTGTGTAGGAAGCACAGTTCTTTTGTTCTGAGCAAGCTCACTGTTCTGGCCCTATAGGAAACACAGTAGAGTAGAAGAGTGATCTTTTCTCAAAAGCAGAGTGTGTTTCTTGTAAGGCGAGCTAGTGTTTGTTTCCCAGTCCTAAATGGAGGTGAAACACATGCAGTTTTTGGTCCTACGAGCAAGAGTTGTTTTCTGGTAAGGAAAGTCACTATTGTGCTCCCATTGCCACATACAGTGCAAATAGCGCTCGCGTCTGTTCCCAGCAAGTACAGTGTATTGGACTGAAGAGGAGGTTCTGTTCTTGTCAGTTTCCTAAGCAGAGTTGAACTAGATATGGCCCGTGTGTGTAGGAAGCACAGTTCATTTGTTCTGAGCAAGCTCACTGTTTGGACCCCAAAGGAAACACAGTAGTGTAGAAGAGTGCTCTTTTCTCAAAAGCAGAGTGTGTTTCTTGTAAGGCGAGCTAGCGTTTGTTTCCCAGTCGTAAATGGAGTTGAATTACATGCAGTTTTTGGTCCTTCGAGCAAGAGTTGTTTTCTGGTAAGGAAAGTCACTATTGCCCTCCCATTGCCACACACAGTGCAAATAGGACTCGCGTCTGTTCCCATCAAGTACAGTGTATTGGACTGAAGAGGAGCTACTGTTCTTGTCAGTTTCCTAAGCAGAGTTGAACTACATATGACCCATGTTTGTAGGAAGCACAGTTCTTTTGTTCTGAGCAAGCTCACTGTTCGGAACCCATAGGAAACACAGTAGAGTAGAAGAATGCTCTTTTCGCAAAAGTAAAGTGTGTTTCTTGTAAGGCGAGCTAGTGTTTGTGTCCCAGTCCTAAAAGGAGTTGAATCCCATGCAGTTTCTGGTTCTACGAGCAAGAGTTCTTTTCTGGTAAGAAGAGTCACTATTGGGCTTCCATTGCTATATACAGTGCAAATAGCTCTCACGTCTGTTCCCAGCAAGTACAGTGTATTGGACTGAAGAGGATCTACTATTCTTGTCAGTTTCCTAAGCAGAAATGGACCAGATATGGCCGTGTGTGTAGGAAGCACAGTTCTTTTGTTCTGAGCAAGCTCACTGTTTTGGCTCTATAGAAAACACAGTGGAGTAGAAGAGTGCTCTTTTCTCAAAAGCAGAGTGTGTTTCTTGTAAGGCGAGCTAGCGATTTTTTCACAGTCCTAAATGGAGTTGATTCACATGCAGTTTTTGGTCCCATGAGCAAGAATTGTTTTCTGGAAAGGAAAGTCACTATTGCGCTCCAATTCCCCTACACAGTGCAAATAGGACTCCCGTCTGTTTCCAGCAAGTACAGTGTATTGGACTGAAGAGGAGCTACTGTTCTTGTCAGTTTCCTAAGCAGAGTTGAACTAGATATGTCCCCTGTGTGTAGGAAGCACAGTTCTTTTGTTCTGAGCAAGCTACTGTTTGGATCCCGTAGGAAACACAGTAGAGTAGAAGAGTGCTCTTTTCTCAAAAGCAGAGTATGTTTCTTGTAAGGCCAGCTAGCGTTTGTTTCCCAGTCCTAAAAGGAGATGGAATCCCATGCAGTTTCTGGTCCTACGAGCAAGAGTTGTTTTCTGGTAAGAAGAGTCACTATTGCGCTCCCATTGTCATACACAGGGTAAATAACACTGTCGTCTGTTCACAGCATGTACAGTGTTTTGGACTGAAGAGGAGCTACTGTTCTTGTCAGTTTCCTAAGCAGAATTGAACTAGATATGGCCGTGTGTGTAGGAAGCACAGTTCTTTTGTACTGAGCAAGCTCACTTTTCGAAACCATAGGAAACACAGTAGAGTAGAAGAGTGCCCTTTTCTCAAAAGCAGAGTGTGTTTCTTGTAAGGCGAGCTAGCGTTTGTTTCCCAGTCCTAAAAGGAGTTGAATCCCAAGCAGTTTCTGGTCCTACGAGCAAGAGTTGTTTTCTGGTAAGAACAGTCACTATTGCGCTCCCATTGTCATACACAGGGTAAATAACACTGGCATCTGTTCCCAGTAAGTACAGTGTATTGGACTGAAGAGGAGCTACTGTTCTTGTCAGTTTCCTAAGCAGAATTGAACTAGATATGGCCGTGTGTGTAGGAAGTACAGTGCTTTTGTACTGAGCAAGCTCACTGTTCGAACACATAGGAAACACAGTAGAGTAGAAGAGTGATCTTTTCTCAAAAGCAGAGTGTGTTTCTTGTAAGGCGAGCTAGAATTTGTTTCCCAGTCATAAATGGAGTTAAATCACATGCACTTTCTGGTCCTACGAGCAAGATTTGGTTTCTGGTAAGAAGAGTCACTATTGCGCTCCAATTGCCATACATAGTGCAAATAGCACTCGTGTCTGTTCCCAGCAAGTACAGTGTATTGGACTTAAGAGGAGTTACTGTTCTTGTCAGTTTCCTAAGCAGAGTTGAACTAGATATGGCCCCTGTGTGTAGGAAGAACAGTTCTTTTGTTCTGAGCAAGCTCACTGTTCGGACCACATAGGAAACACAGTGGAGTAGAAGAGTGCTCTTTTCTCTAAAGCAGAGTGTGTTTGTTGTAAGGTGAGCTAGCGTTTGTTTCCCAGTCCTAAATGGAGTTGAATCCCATGCAGTTTCTGGTCCTACGAGCAAGAGTTGTTTTCCGGTAAGAAGAGTCACTATTGCGCTCCCATTGCCATATACAGTGCAAATAGCACTCGCGTATGTTCCCAGCCAGTACAGTGTATTGGACTGAAGAGGAGCTACTGTTCTTGTCAGTTTCCTAAGCAGAGTTGAACTAGATATGGCCCGTGTGTGTAGGAAGCACAGTTCGTTTGGTCTGAGCAAGCTCACTGTTTGGACCCCATAGGAAACACAGTAGAGTAGAAGAGTGCTCTTTTCTCAAAAGCAGAGTGTTTTTCTTGTAAGGCGAGCTAGCGTTTGTTTCCCAGTCCTAAATGGAGTTGAATCACATGCTGTTTCTGGTCCTACGAGCAAGAATTTTTGTCTGGTAAGAAGAGTCACTATTGCGCTCCCAATGGCATACACAGGGCAAATAGCACTGGCGTCTGTTCCCAGCATGTACAGTGTATTGGACTGAAGAGGAGCTACTGTTCTTGTCAGTTTTCTAAGTAGAAGTGAACAGGATATGGCCGTGTGTGTAGGAATCACAGTTCTTTTGTTCTGAGCAAGCTCACTGTTCGAACCCATAGTAAACACAGTAGAGTAGAAGAGTGCTCTTCTCTCAAGAACAGAGTGTGTTTCTTGTAAGGCAAGCTAGCGTTTGTTTTCCAGTCATAAAAGGAGTTGAATCCCATGCAGTTTCTGGTCCTACGAGCAAGAGTTGTTTTCTGGTGAGAAGAGTCACTATTGCGCTCCCATTGTCATACACAGGGCAAATAACACTGGCGTCTGTTCCCAGCATGTACAGTGTATTGGACTGAAGAGGAGCTACTGTTCTTGTCAGTATCCTAAGCAGAATTGAACTAGATATGGCCCTGTGTGTAGGAAGCACAGTTCTTTTGTACTGAGCAAGCTCACTTTTCGAACCCATAAGAAACACAGTAGAGTAGAAGAGTGCGCTTTTCTCAAAAGCACAGTGTGTTTCTTGTAAGGCAAGATTTCATTTGTTTCCCAGTCCTAAATGGAGTTCAATCACTTGCAGTTCCTGGTCCTACGAACAAGAGTTGTTTTCTGGTAAGAAGAGGTCAGTATTGCGCTCCCATTGTCATACACAGGGCAAGTAAGCACTGGCGTCAGTTCCCAGCATGTACAGTGTATTGGACTGAAGAGGATCTACTGTTGTTGTCAGTTTCCTAAGCAGAATTGAACTAGATATGGCCGTGTGTGTAGGAAGCACAGTTCTTTTGTTCTGAGCAAGCTCACTGTTCTGGCCCTATAAAAAACACAGTAGAGTAGAAGAGTGATCTTTTCTCAAAAGCAGAGTGTGTTTCTCGTAAGGCGAGCTAGCGTTTGTTTCCCAGTCCTAAATGGAGTTGAATCACATGCAGTTTTTGATCCTATGAGCAAGAGTTGTTTTCTGGTAAGGAAAGTCACTATTGCGCTCCCATTGCCATACACAGTGTAAATAGCACTCGCATCTGTTCCCAGCAAGTACAGCGTATCGGACTGAAGAGGAGCTACTGTTCTTGTCAGTTTTCTAAGCAGAGTTGAACTAGATATGGCCCGTGTGTGTAGGAAGCACAGTTCTTATGTTCTGAGCAAGCTCACTGTTCTGGCCCTATAGGAAACATAGTAGAGTAGAAGAGTGATCTTTTATCAAAAGCAGAGTGTGTTTATTGTAAGGCAAGCTAGCATTTGTTTCCCAGTCCTAAATTGAGTTGAATCACATGCAGTTTCTGGTCCTACCAGCAAGAGTTGTTTTCTGGTAAGAAGAGTCACTATTGTGCTCCCATTGTCATACACAGGGCAAATAGCACTGGCGTCTGTTCCCAGCAAGTACAGTGTATGGGACTGAAGAGGATCTACAGTTCTTGTCAGTTTTGTAAGCAGAATTGAACTAGATATGACCGTGTGTGTAGGAAGCACAGTTCTTTTGTTCTGAGCAAGCTCTCTTTTGGCCCTACAGGAAACACAGAAGAGTAGAAGAGTGCTCTTTTCTCAAAAGCAGAGTGTGTTTCTTGTAAGGCGAGCTAGCGTTTGTTTCCCAGTACTAAAAGGAGTTGAATCCCATGCAGTTTCTGGTCCTACGAGCAAGAGTTGTTTTCTGGTAAGAAGAGTCACTATTGGGCTTCCATTGCCATGTACAGTGCAAATAGCTCTCGCATCTGTTCCCAGCAAGTACTGTGTATTGGACTGAAGAGGAGCTACTGTTCTTGTCAGTTTCCTAAGCAGAATTGAACTAGATATGGCCCGTGTGTGTAGTAAGCACAGTTCTTTTGTTCTGAGCAAGCACACTGTTTGGACCCCAAAGGAAACACAGAAGAGTAGAAGAGTGCTCTTTTCTCAAAAGCAGAGTGTGTTTCTTGTAAGTCGAGATAGCGTTTGGTTCCCAGTACTAAATGGAGTTGAATTACATGCAGTTTCTGGTCCTACGAGCAAGAGTTGTTTTCTGGTAAGAAGAGTCACTATTGCGCTCCCATTGTCATACACAGGGCAAATAGCACTGGCGTCTATTCCCAGCATGTACAGTGTATTGGACTGAAGAGGATCTACTATTCTTGTTAGTTTCCTAAGCAGAAATGGACCAGATATGGCCGTGTGTGTAGGAAGCACAGTTCTTTTGTTCTGAGCAAGCTCACTGTTTTGGCTCTATAGAAAACACAGTAGAGTAGAAGAGTGCTCTTTTCTCAAAAGCAGAGTGTGTTTCTTGTAAGGCGAGCTAGTGATTTTTTCACACTCCTAAATGGAGTTGAATCACATGCAGTTTTTGGTCCCATGAGCAAGAGATGTTTTCTGGAAAGGAAAGTCACTATTGCGCTCCCATTCCCCTACACAGTGCAAATAGCATTCCCGTCTGTTCCCAGCAAGTACAGTATATTGGACAGAAGAGGAGCTACTGTTCTTGTCAGTTTCCTAAGCAGAGTTGAACTAGATAAGGCCCCTGTGTGTAGGAAGAACAGTTCTTTTGTTCTGAGCAAGATCAGCATTCGGACCCCATTTGAAACACAGTAGAGAAGAAGAGTGCTCTTTTCTCAAAAACAGAGTGTGTTTATTGTAAGGCGAGCTAGTGTTTGTTTCCCAGTCCTAAATGGAGTTGATCCCATGCAGTTTCTGGTCCTATGAGCAAGAGTTGTTTCCTGGTAAGAAGAGTCACTATTGTGCTCCCATTGTCATACACAGGGCAAATAGCAATGGCGTCTTTTCCCAGCATGTACAGTGTATTGGACTGAAGAGGAGCTACTGTTTTTGTCAGTTTCCTAAGCAGAGTTGAACTAGATATGGCCCGTGTGTGTAGGAAGCACAGTTCGTTTGTTCGGAGCAAGCTCACTGTTTGGACCCCATAGGAAACACAGTAGAGTAGAAGAGTGCTCTTTTGTCAAAAGCAGAGTGTTTTTCTTGTAAGGCGAGCTAGCGTTTTTTTCCCAGTCCTAAATGGAGTTGAATCACATGCAGTTTCTGGTCCTACGAGCAAGAATTTTTTTCTGGTAAGAAGAGTCACTATTGCGCTCCCATTGTCATACACAGGGCAAATAGCACTGGTGTCTGTTCCCAGCATGTACAGTGTATTGGACTGAAGAGGAGCTACTGTTCTTGTCAGTTTTCTAAGTAGAAGTGAACAGGATATGGCCGTGTGTGTAGGAAGCACAGTTCTTTTGTTCTGAGCAAGCTCACTGTTCGAACCCATAGTAAACACAGTAGAGTAGAAGAGTGCTCTTTTCTCAAAAGCAGAGTGTGTTTCTTGTAAGGCAAGCTTTCATTTGTTTCCCAATCCTAAATTTAGTTCAATCACTTGCAGTTGTGGTCCTACGAACAAGAGTTGTTTTCTGGTAAGAAGAGGTCAGTATTGCGCTCCCATTGTCATACACAGGGCAAGTAAGCACTGGCGTCAGTTCCCAGCATGTACAGTGTATTGGACTGAAGAGGATCTACTGTTGTTGTCAGTTTCCTAAGCAGAATTGAACTAGATATGGCCGTGTGTGTAGGAAGCACAGTTCTTTTGTTCTGAGCAAGCTCACTGTTCTGGCCCTATAAAAAACACAGTAGAGTAGAAGAGTGATCTTTTCTCAAAAGCAGAGTGTGTTTCTCGTAAGGCGAGCTAGCGTTTGTTTCCCAGTCCTAAATGGAGTTGAATCACATGCAGTTTTTGATCCTACGAGCAAGAGTTGTTTTCTGGTAAGGAAAGTCACTATTGTGCTCCCATTGCCATACACAGTGCAATTAGCACTCGCGTCTGTTCCCAGCAAGTACAGTGTATCGGACTGAAGAGGAGCTACTGTTCTTGTCCTACTGGCAAGAGTTGTTTTCTGGTAAGGAAAGTCACTATTGCGCTCCCATTGCCATACACAGTGCAAATAGCACTCGCGTGTGTTCCCAGCTCGTACAGTGTATCGGACTGAAGAGCAGCTACTGTTCTTGTCAGATTCCTAAGCAGAGTTGAACTAGATATGGCCCGTGTGAGTAGGAAGCACAGTTTTTTTTTTCTGAGCAAGCTCACTGTTCTGGCCCTATAGGAAAAACTTTAGAGTAGAAGAGTGCTCTTTTCTCAAAAGCAGAGTGTTTTTCTTGTAAGGCTAGCTAGCGTTTGTTTCCAAGTCCTAAATGGAGTTGAGTCACATGCAGTTTCTGGTCCTAGGAGCAAGAGTTGTTTTCTGGTAAGAAGAGTCACTATTGCGCTCCCATTGTCATACACAGGGCAAATAGTACTGGCTTCTGTTCCGAGCATGTACAGTGTATTGGACTGAAGAGGATCTACTGTTCTTGTCAGTTTCCTAAGCAGAGTTGAACTAGATATGGCCCGTGGGTAGGAAGCACAGTTCTTATGTTCTGAGCAAGCTCACTGTTCTGGCACTAGAGGAAACACAGTAGAGTAGAAGAGTGATCTTTTCTCAAAAGCAGAGTGTGTTTCTTGTAAGAAGAGCTAGCGTTTGTTTCTCAGTCCTAAATTGAGTTGAATCACATGCAGTTTCTGGTCCTACCAGCAAGAGTTGTTTTCTGGTAAGAAGAGTCACTATTGCGCTCCCATTGCCATACATAGTGCAAATAGCACTCGCGTCTTTTCCCAGCAAGTACAGTGTATTGGACTGAAGATGAGCTACTGTTCTTGACAGTTTCTTAAGCAGAGTTGAACTAGATATGGCCCTTGTGTAGGAATCACAGTTCTTTTGTTCTGAGCAACCTCACTGTTCAGTCCCCATAGGAAACACAGTAGAGTAGAAGAGTGCTCTTTTCTCAAAAGCAGAGTGTGTTTCTTGTAATGCGAGCTAGCGCTTGGTTCCCAATCTGAAATGGAGTTGAATCCCATTCAGTTTTTGGTCCTACGAGCAAGAGTTGTTTTCTGGTAAGAAGAGTCACTATTGGGCTTCCATTGCCATGTACAGTGCAAATAGCTCTCGCGTCTATTCCCAGCAAGTACAGTGTATTGGACTGAAGAGGAGCTACTGTTCTTGTCAGTTTCCTAAGCAGAGTTGAACTAGATATGGCCCGTGTGTGTAGTAAGCACAGTTCTTTTGTTCTGAGCAAGCACACTGTTTGGACCCCAAAGGAAACACAGAAGAGTAGAAGAGTGCTCTTTTCTCAAAAGCAGAGTGTGTTTCTTGTAAGTCGAGATAGCGTTTGTTTCCAGTCCTAAATGGAGTTGAATCACATGCAGTTTCTTGTCCTACGAGCAAGAGTTGTTTTCTGGTAAGAAGAGTCACTATTGCGCTCCCATTGTCATACACAGGGCAAATAGCACTGGCGTCTATTCCCAGCATGTACAGTGTATTGGACAGAAGAGGATCTACTATTCTTGTCAGTTTCCTAAGCAGAAATGAACCAGATATGGCCGTGTGTGTAGGTAGCACAGTTCTTTTGTTCTGAGCAAGCTCACTGTTTTGGCTCTATAGAAAACACAGTAGAGTAGAAGAGTGCTCTTTTCTCAAAAGCATAGTGTGTTTCTTGTAAGGCGAGCTAGCGATTTTTTCACAGTCCTAAATGGAGTTGAATCACATGCAGTTTTTGGTCCCATGAACAAGAGTTGTTTTCTGGAAAGGAAAGTCACTATTGCGCTCCCATTCTTCTACACAGTGCAAAGAGCACTCCCGTCTGTTCCCAGCAAGTACAGTGTATTGGACTGAAGAGGAGCTACTGTTCTTGTCAGTTTCCTAAGCAGAGTTGAACTAGATATGGCCCGTGTGTGTAGGAAGCACAGTTCTTTTGTTCTGAGCAAGCTACTGTTCGGATCCCATAGGAAACACAGTAGAGTAGAAGAGTGCTCTTTTTTCAAAAGCAGAGTGTGTTTCTTGTAAGGCGAGCTAGCGTTTGTTTCCCAGTTGTAAATGGAGTTCAATCACATGCAGTTTCTGGTCTTACGAGGAAGAGTTGGTTTCTGGTAAGAAGAGTCACTATTGCGCTCCAATTGCCATACACAGGGCAAATAGCACTGGCGTCTTTTCCCAGCATGTACAGTGTATTGGACTGAACAGGAGCTACTGTTCTTGTCATTTTCCTAAGCAGAATTGAACTAGATATGGCCGTGTGTGTACGAAGCACAGTTCTTTTGTTCTGAGCAAGCTCACTGTTCGAAACCATAGGAAACACAGTAGAGTAGAAGAGTGCTCTTTTCTCAAAAGCAGAGTATGTTTCTTGTAAGGCGAGCTAGCGTTTGTTTCCCCGTCCTAAATGGAGATGAATGACATGCAGTTTTTGATGCTAAGAGCAAGCGTTGTTTTCTGGTAAGGAAAGTCACTATTGCCCTCCCATTGACATACACAGTGCAAATATCACTCGAGTCTGTTCCCAGCAAGTACAGTGTATTGGACTTAAGAGGAGATACTGTTCTTGTCAGTTTCCTAAGCAGAGTTGAACTAGATATGGGCCCTGTGTCTAGGAAGAACAGTTCTTTTGTTCTGAGCAAGATCACCATTCGGACACCGTTTGAAACACAGTAGAGTAGAAGAGTGTACTTTTCTCAAAAACAGAGTGCGTTTATTGTAAGGCGAGCTAGTGTTTGTTTCCCAGTCCTAAATGGAGTTGAATCTCATGCAGTTTCTGGTCCTAAGAGCAAGAGTTGTTTCCTGGTAAGAAGAGTCACTATTGCGCTCCCATTGTCATACACAGGGCAAATAGCAATGGCGTCTTTTCCCAGCATGTACAGTGTATTGGACTGAAGAGGAGCTACTGTTCTTGTCAGTTTCCTAAGGAGAATTGAACTAGATATGGCCGTGTGTAGGAAGCACAGTTCTTTTATTCTGAGCAAAGACACTGTTCGAACCTATAGGAAACACAGTAGAGAAGAAGAGTGACCTTTTTTCAAAAGCAGAGTGTGTTTCTTTAAAGACGAGCTAGCATTTGTTTCCCAGTCCTAAATGGATTTGAATCACATGCAGTTTCTGGTCCTACGAGCAAGAGTTGTTTTCTGGTAAGAAGAGTCACTATTGGGCTCCCATTGCCATAAACAGGGCAAATAGCACTGGCGTCTGTTCCCAGCATGTACAGTGTATTGGACTGAAGAGGAGCTACTGTTCTTGTCAGTTTTCTAAGTAGAAGTGAACAGGATATGGCCGTGTGTGTAGGAAGCACAGTTCTTTTGTTCTGAGCAAGCTCACTGTTCGAACCCATAGTAAACACAGTAGAGTAGAAGAGTGCTCTTTTCTCAAAAGCAGAGTGTGTTTCTTGTAAGGCAAGCTTTCATTTGTTTCCCAGTCCTAAAATTAGTTCAATCACTTGCAGTTGTGGTCCTACGAACAAGAGTTGTTTTCTGGTAAGAAGAGGTCAGTATTGCGCTCCCATTGTCATACACAGGGCAAGTAAGCACTGGCGTCAGTTCCCAGCATGTACAGTGTATTGGACTGAAGAGGATCTACTGTTGTTGTCAGTTTCCTAAGCAGAATTGAACTAGATATGGCCGTGTGTGTAGGAAGCACAGTTCTTTTGTTCTGAGCAAGCTCACTGTTCTGGCCCTATAAAAAACACAGTAGAGTAGAAGAGTGATCTTTTCTCAAAAGCAGAGTGTGTTTCTCGTAAGGCGAGCTAGCGTTTGTTTCCCAGTCCTAAATGGAGTTGAATCACATGCAGTTTTTGATCCTACGAGCAAGAGTTGTTTTCTGGTAAGGAAAGTCACTATTGTGCTCCCATTGCCATACACAGTGCAAATAGCACTCGCGTCTGTTCCCAGCAAGTACAGTGTATCGGACTGAAGAGGAGCTACTGTTCTTGTCAGTTTTCTAAGCAGAGTTGAACTAGATATGGCCCGTGGGTAGGAAGCACAGTTCTTATGTTCTGAGCAAGCTCACTGTTCTGGCACTAGAGGAAACACAGTAGAGTAGAAGAGTGATCTTTTCTCAAAAGCAGAGTGTGTTTCTTGTAAGAAGAGCTAGCGTATGTTTCTCAGTCCTAAATTGAGTTGAATCACATGCAGTTTCTGGTCCTACCAGCAAGAGTTGTTTTCTGGTAAGAAGAGTCACTATTGCGCTCCCATTGCCATACATAGTGCAAATAGCACTCGCGTCTTTTCCCAGCAAGTACAGTGTATTGGACTGAAGATGAGCTACTGTTCTTGTCAGTTTCTTAAGCAGAGTTGAACTAGATATGGCCCTTGTGTAGGAATCACAGTTCTTTTGTTCTGAGCAACCTCACTGTTCAGTCCCCATAGGAAACACAGTAGAGTAGAAGAGTGCTCTTTTCTCAAAAGCAGAGTGTGTTTCTTGTAATGCGAGCTAGCGCTTGGTTCCCAATCTGAAATGGAGTTGAATCCCATTCAGTTTTTGGTCCTACGAGCAAGAGTTGTTTTCTGGTAAGAAGAGTCACTATTGGGCTTCCATTGCCATGTACAGTGCAAATAGCTCTCGCGTCTATTCCCAGCAAGTACAGTGTATTGGACTGAAGAGGAGCTACTGTTCTTGTCAGTTTCCTAAGCAGAGTTGAACTAGATATGGCCCGTGTGTGTAGTAAGCACAGTTCTTTTGTTCTGAGCAAGCACACTGTTTGGACCCCAAAGGAAACACAGAAGAGTAGAAGAGTGCTCTTTTCTCAAAAGCAGAGTGTGTTTCTTGTAAGTCGAGATAGCGTTTGTTTCCCAGTCCTAAATGGAGTTGAATCACATGCAGTTTCTTGTCCTACGAGCAAGAGTTGTTTTCTGGTAAGAAGAGTCACTATTGCGCTCCCATTGTCATACACAGGGCAAATAGCACTGGCGTCTATTCCCAGCATGTACAGTGTATTGGACAGAAGAGGATCTACTATTCTTGTCAGTTTCCTAAGCAGAAATGAACCAGATATGGCCGTGTGTGTAGGTAGCACAGTTCTTTTGTTCTGAGCAAGCTCACTGTTTTGGCTCTATAGAAAACACAGTAGAGTAGAAGAGTGCTCTTTTCTCAAAAGCATAGTGTGTTTCTTGTAAGGCGAGCTAGCGATTTTTTCACAGTCCTAAATGGAGTTGAATCACATGCAGTTTTTGGTCCCATGAACAAGAGTTGTTTTCTGGAAAGGAAAGTCACTATTGCGCTCCCATTCTTCTACACAGTGCAAAGAGCACTCCCGTCTGTTCCCAGCAAGTACAGTGTATTGGACTGAAGAGGAGCTACTGTTCTTGTCAGATTCCTAAGCAGAGTTGAACTAGATATGGCCCGTGTGTGTAGGAAGCACAGTTCTTTTGTTCTGAGCAAGCTACTGTTCGGATCCCATAGGAAACACAGTAGAGTAGAAGAGTGCTCTTTTTTCAAAAGCAGAGTGTGTTTCTTGTAAGGCGAGCTAGCGTTTGTTTCCCAGTTGTAAATGGAGTTCAATCACATGCAGTTTCTGGTCTTACGAGGAAGAGTTGGTTTCTGGTAAGAAGAGTCACTATTGCGCTCCAATTGCCATACACAGGGCAAATAGCACTGGCGTCTTTTCCCAGCATGTACAGTGTATTGGACTGAACAGGAGCTACTGTTCTTGTCATTTTCCTAAGCAGAATTGAACTAGATATGGCCGTGTGTGTACGAAGCACAGTTCTTTTGTTCTGAGCAAGCTCACTGTTCGAAACCATAGGAAACACAGTAGAGTAGAAGAGTGCTCTTTTCTCAAAAGCAGAGTATGTTTCTTGTAAGGCGAGCTAGCGTTTGTTTCCCCGTCCTAAATGGAGATGAATGACATGCAGTTTTTGATGCTAAGAGCAAGCGTTGTTTTCTGGTAAGGAAAGTCACTATTGCCCTCCCATTGACATACACAGTGCAAATATCACTCGAGTCTGTTCCCAGCAAGTACAGTGTATTGGACTTAAGAGGAAATACTGTTCTTGTCAGTTTCCTAAGCAGAGTTGAACTAGATATGGGCCCTGTGTCTAGGAAGAACAGTTCTTTTGTTCTGAGCAAGATCACCATTCGGACACCGTTTGAAACACAGTAGAGTAGAAGAGTGTACTTTTCTCAAAAACAGAGTGCGTTTATTGTAAGGCGAGCTAGTGTTTGTTTCCCAGTCCTAAATGGAGTTGAATCTCATGCAGTTTCTGGTCCTAAGAGCAAGAGTTGTTTCCTGGTAAGAAGAGTCACTATTGCGCTCCCATTGTCATACACAGGGCAAATAGCAATGGCGTCTTTTCCCAGCATGTACAGTGTATTGGACTGAAGAGGAGCTACTGTTCTTGTCAGTTTCCTAAGGAGAATTGAACTAGATATGGCCGTGTGTAGGAAGCACAGTTCTTTTATTCTGAGCAAAGACACTGTTCGAACCTATAGGAAACACAGTAGAGAAGAAGAGTGCCCTTTTCTCAAAAGCAGAGTGTGTTTCTTTAAAGACGAGCTAGCATATGTTTCCCAGTCCTAAATGGATTTGAATCACATGCAGTTTCTGGTCCTACGAGCAAGAGTTGTTTTCTGGTAAGAAGAGTCACTATTGGGCTCCCATTGCCATAAACAGGGCAAATAGCACTGGCGTCTGTTCCCAGCATGTACAGTGTATTGGACTGAAGAGGAGAGACTGTTCTTGTCAGTTTTCTAAGTAGAAGTGAACAGGATATGGCCGTGTGTGTAGGAAGCACAGTTCTTTTGTTCTGAGCAAGCTCACTGTTCGAACCCATAGTAAACACAGTAGAGTAGAAGAGTGCTCTTTTCTCAAAAGCAGAGTGTGTTTCTTGTAAGGCAAGCTTTCATTTGTTTCCCAGTCCTAAATTTAGTTCAATCACTTGCAGTTGTGGTCCTACGAACAAGAGTTGTTTTCTGGTAAGAAGAGGTCAGTATTGCGCTCCCATTGTCATACACAGGGCAAGTAAGCACTGGCGTCAGTTCCCAGCATGTACAGTGTATTGGACTGAAGAGGATCTACTGTTGTTGTTAGTTTCCTAAGCAGAATTGAACTAGATATGGCCGTGTGTGTAGGAAGCACAGTTCTTTTGTTCTGAGCAAGCTCACTGTTCTGGCCCTATAAAAAACACAGTAGAGTAGAAGAGTGATCTTTTCTCAAAAGCAGAGTGTGTTTCTCGTAAGGCGAGCTAGCGTTTGTTTCCCAGTCCTAAATGGAGTTGAATCACATGCAGTTTTTGATCCTACGAGCAAGAGTTGTTTTCTGGTAAGGAAAGTCACTATTGTGCTCCCATTGCCATACACAGTGCAATTAGCACTCGCGTCTGTTCCCAGCAAGTACAGTGTATCGGACTGAAGAGGAGCTACTGTTCTTGTCCTACTGGCAAGAGTTGTTTTCTGGTAAGGAAAGTCACTATTGCGCTCCCATTGCCATACACAGTGCAAATAGCACTCGCGTGTGTTCCCAGCTCGTACAGTGTATCGGACTGAAGAGCAGCTACTGTTCTTGTCAGATTCCTAAGCAGAGTTGAACTAGATATGGCCCGTGTGAGTAGGAAGCACAGTTTTTTTTTTCTGAGCAAGCTCACTGTTCTGGCCCTATAGGAAAAACTTTAGAGTAGAAGAGTGCTCTTTTCTCAAAAGCAGAGTGTTTTTCTTGTAAGGCTAGCTAGCGTTTGTTTCCAAGTCCTAAATGGAGTTGAGTCACATGCAGTTTCTGGTCCTAGGAGCAAGAGTTGTTTTCTGGTAAGAAGAGTCACTATTGCGCTCCCATTGTCATACACAGGGCAAATAGTACTGGCTTCTGTTCCGAGCATGTACAGTGTATTGGACTGAAGAGGATCTACTGTTCTTGTCAGTTTCCTAAGCAGAGTTGAACTAGATATGGCCCGTGGGTAGGAAGCACAGTTCTTATGTTCTGAGCAAGCTCACTGTTCTGGCACTAGAGGAAACACAGTAGAGTAGAAGAGTGATCTTTTCTCAAAAGCAGAGTGTGTTTCTTGTAAGAAGAGCTAGCGTTTGTTTCTCAGTCCTAAATTGAGTTGAATCACATGCAGTTTCTGGTCCTACCAGCAAGAGTTGTTTTCTGGTAAGAAGAGTCACTATTGCGCTCCCATTGCCATACATAGTGCAAATAGCACTCGCGTCTTTTCCCAGCAAGTACAGTGTATTGGACTGAAGATGAGCTACTGTTCTTGTCAGTTTCTTAAGCAGAGTTGAACTAGATATGGCCCTTGTGTAGGAATCACAGTTCTTTTGTTCTGAGCAACCTCACTGTTCAGTCCCCATAGGAAACACAGTAGAGTAGAAGAGTGCTCTTTTCTCAAAAGCAGAGTGTGTTTCTTGTAATGCGAGCTAGCGCTTGGTTCCCAATCTGAAATGGAGTTGAATCCCATTCAGTTTTTGGTCCTACGAGCAAGAGTTGTTTTCTGGTAAGAAGAGTCACTATTGGGCTTCCATTGCCATGTACAGTGCAAATAGCTCTCGCGTCTATTCCCAGCAAGTACAGTGTATTGGACTGAAGAGGAGCTACTGTTCTTGTCAGTTTCCTAAGCAGAGTTGAACTAGATATGGCCCGTGTGTGTAGTAAGCACAGTTCTTTTGTTCTGAGCAAGCACACTGTTTGGACCCCAAAGGAAACACAGAAGAGTAGAAGAGTGCTCTTTTCTCAAAAGCAGAGTGTGTTTCTTGTAAGTCGAGATAGCGTTTGTTTCCCAGTCCTAAATGGAGTTGAATCACATGCAGTTTCTTGTCCTACGAGCAAGAGTTGTTTTCTGGTAAGAAGAGTCACTATTGCGCTCCCATTGTCATACACAGGGCAAATAGCACTGGCGTCTATTCCCAGCATGTACAGTGTATTGGACAGAAGAGGATCTACTATTCTTGTCAGTTTCCTAAGCAGAAATGAACCAGATATGGCCGTGTGTGTAGGTAGCACAGTTCTTTTGTTCTGAGCAAGCTCACTGTTTTGGCTCTATAGAAAACACAGTAGAGTAGAAGAGTGCTCTTTTCTCAAAAGCATAGTGTGTTTCTTGTAAGGCGAGCTAGCGATTTTTTCACAGTCCTAAATGGAGTTGAATCACATGCAGTTTTTGGTCCCATGAACAAGAGTTGTTTTCTGGAAAGGAAAGTCACTATTGCGCTCCCATTCTTCTACACAGTGCAAAGAGCACTCCCGTCTGTTCCCAGCAAGTACAGTGTATTGGACTGAAGAGGAGCTACTGTTCTTGTCAGATTCCTAAGCAGAGTTGAACTAGATATGGCCCGTGTGTGTAGGAAGCACAGTTCTTTTGTTCTGAGCAAGCTACTGTTCGGATCCCATAGGAAACACAGTAGAGTAGAAGAGTGCTCTTTTTTCAAAAGCAGAGTGTGTTTCTTGTAAGGCGAGCTAGCGTTTGTTTCCCAGTTGTAAATGGAGTTCAATCACATGCAGTTTCTGGTCTTACGAGGAAGAGTTGGTTTCTGGTAAGAAGAGTCACTATTGCGCTCCAATTGCCATACACAGGGCAAATAGCACTGGCGTCTTTTCCCAGCATGTACAGTGTATTGGACTGAACAGGAGCTACTGTTCTTGTCATTTTCCTAAGCAGAATTGAACTAGATATGGCCGTGTGTGTACGAAGCACAGTTCTTTTGTTCTGAGCAAGCTCACTGTTCGAAACCATAGGAAACACAGTAGAGTAGAAGAGTGCTCTTTTCTCAAAAGCAGAGTATGTTTCTTGTAAGGCGAGCTAGCGTTTGTTTCCCCGTCCTAAATGGAGATGAATGACATGCAGTTTTTGATGCTAAGAGCAAGCGTTGTTTTCTGGTAAGGAAAGTCACTATTGCCCTCCCATTGACATACACAGTGCAAATATCACTCGAGTCTGTTCCCAGCAAGTACAGTGTATTGGACTTAAGAGGAGATACTGTTCTTGTCAGTTTCCTAAGCAGAGTTGAACTAGATATGGGCCCTGTGTCTAGGAAGAACAGTTCTTTTGTTCTGAGCAAGATCACCATTCGGACACCGTTTGAAACACAGTAGAGTAGAAGAGTGTACTTTTCTCAAAAACAGAGTGCGTTTATTGTAAGGCGAGCTAGTGTTTGTTTCCCAGTCCTAAATGGAGTTGAATCTCATGCAGTTTCTGGTCCTAAGAGCAAGAGTTGTTTCCTGGTAAGAAGAGTCACTATTGCGCTCCCATTGTCATACACAGGGCAAATAGCAATGGCGTCTTTTCCCAGCATGTACAGTGTATTGGACTGAAGAGGAGCTACTGTTCTTGTCAGTTTCCTAAGGAGAATTGAACTAGATATGGCCGTGTGTAGGAAGCACAGTTCTTTTATTCTGAGCAAAGACACTGTTCGAACCTATAGGAAACACAGTAGAGAAGAAGAGTGACCTTTTTTCAAAAGCAGAGTGTGTTTCTTTAAAGACGAGCTAGCATTTGTTTCCCAGTCCTAAATGGATTTGAATCACATGCAGTTTCTGGTCCTACGAGCAAGAGTTGTTTTCTGGTAAGAAGAGTCACTATTGGGCTCCCATTGCCATAAACAGGGCAAATAGCACTGGCGTCTGTTCCCAGCATGTACAGTGTATTGGACTGAAGAGGAGCTACTGTTCTTGTCAGTTTTCTAAGTAGAAGTGAACAGGATATGGCCGTGTGTGTAGGAAGCACAGTTCTTTTGTTCTGAGCAAGCTCACTGTTCGAACCCATAGTAAACACAGTAGAGTAGAAGAGTGCTCTTTTCTCAAAAGCAGAGTGTGTTTCTTGTAAGGCAAGCTTTCATTTGTTTCCCAGTCCTAAAATTAGTTCAATCACTTGCAGTTGTGGTCCTACGAACAAGAGTTGTTTTCTGGTAAGAAGAGGTCAGTATTGCGCTCCCATTGTCATACACAGGGCAAGTAAGCACTGGCGTCAGTTCCCAGCATGTACAGTGTATTGGACTGAAGAGGATCTACTGTTGTTGTCAGTTTCCTAAGCAGAATTGAACTAGATATGGCCGTGTGTGTAGGAAGCACAGTTCTTTTGTTCTGAGCAAGCTCACTGTTCTGGCCCTATAAAAAAC